>NW_010164347.1:35138-38705 GCF_000695765.1 Mesitornis unicolor | reverse complement strand
TGGACGTGATGATCTCGGAGATCTTTTCCAAGAAAGCGATTCTGTGATTCTGTGAAAACGGGGCCCAGGGCAGCGGCCGTCAGAGAAGGTGTGGGCACTGGGAACAGGGCCAGGTGCCTTGACTGGACCCTGCGCCATTGCCAGGGCCGGAGCCGGGCCAGAGCTCTGACCAGAACCAGGGATGGGGATGGGACCAGAGCCTGGGATGGGACCGGGGCTGGGATCGGGGCCAGGGCCAGGGCCAGAATGGGAGCCGGGGCCAGGGCCACCTTTAAAAAAATAATAATCTCAAGCAAAAAGACCTAAGCACGCCACAGTCTCACATTTAGCGCCCTTTGAATTACAATGAAGAAGCATTAAACATAATTGTAATAACTGTTCCTCATTTCTCCAAACCCCTCTTTCTCAAGCTTGACAGGCAAAGGAACAGAATCATTTTTCATAAGCATGTTCATAGTGGCCAAGGTACTCAGGTAAAGCCTTAACCCAACTCAAGCCTGCATCCATCACAGTCCAAAATATATGGCAATATAACATGGAGATAGGGCAAGTCAGCATGACAGATACCAGAATAACATTAACAGAGGTCACAAAAGCATTCTGCAACAGGCCTCACAGAAGCACAGTCGTGAAAGCTATTTTAGTATTAATGTCCAACTTGTCTTGTTGG
The DNA here is from genome assembly GCF_000695765.1 of Mesitornis unicolor. Lineage (NCBI taxonomy): Eukaryota > Metazoa > Chordata > Aves > Mesitornithiformes > Mesitornithidae > Mesitornis > Mesitornis unicolor. Next base: position 38,035 of record NW_010164347.1, on the reverse strand, counting down.
GGAAATAATAATAAAATTAATCTCCAAACTCGTGCCCCATGTTTGGTGCCAATTTATCCTGTGTCCGTTTAAGGCTCAGGGGAAGACCACGGAGCAGAATTTTCTCTCTATTGTCCCCTACCCTCCCAGAGAAGGATTAAAAAAAAAAAAGGCAACAGAAAAAAAAGATGCTTCACTCAAGGTTGAAAGTTAAGACTGTAACAAGTTTAATGAAAAAGAACAACAGGGGAAAGGAAAAGGAAATTAATAAGGGATAAAGGATATTTAACTATATACAAAGCCCGATCCCAGTAGTCCTGAGTGGAAGTGTCCGAGCAGTGCCTTGTGGCCATTGTGACTCGTCACCAGGACAGCAGTGGTGCCAGGAAGCAAATGGTGGTGGATGCTGCCGAGCATGTGGAGCTAGGCCCAGCCATCCCAAGATGCACCAGCAAACAGCCCAGAAAACCAGGAAAAGCCTGCGAAAACCTCAGTCCTCCTTTGTTTTTTATAGACTGTGGCCAGAAAGGGGAGGGAACAGTACTGAACTCAGACTCCCCAGGGTCCTACAGACACCACCTGTCCTTCCCTTTCAGGCTGTTAACCCTTAAACTATAACTGCTACATTGTCACCTCAGTGCTAAAGCTTTATTTCCAGTGCTTCCTTCTACTGTTACTTTTTTCCATAAATTTTGCCAGGCATACTTTTATTAATATGTCATTGCACAGAGAGTTGAGACAGGTTTCTGAGGTCCACCTTGACTTTAAAATTATCCTGGGGAGGAGGGAAACAAAATATCAAGGAGAGAACAAGTAAGTGAGAGAAAATGGAAAGTCTTTTCCCTTCTTCAGTGGGAATAAGCAGAGTCCTCAGATGAGCATCACCTTATGTGTGTCTTCTCCAGGCTGGTAGTTGGTTAACTCAAATATTTTTCTCACAGTACCTGTCTATTTTGCACCAGGACCTGCTCATTAGCACTTCATGCTTAAGGTACTATTAGCTTTAATTAGGTCACACTTAATCACCTTTAGGTGTTGCATAATGATTGGTTGTTGAGCTCGGTGCATGTATATTATTCAATAGTATTTAAAAGGAATGTATATGACATCTATCATGTCATCCACTAGACTCTAATATTGCAAAATAGAAACTAGAAGGAAAAGAGTTGAAACCTTAATACTATGTTTTAAAATGTGTCGTGGTTTAGGCCCAGTCCATAACTTAGCACCACGATGCCCCAAAAAAGGGCTAATCAAAATAAGGACCGGGAGGGCTTCTCACCACTTAAACAGCTCGCAGGCAAGAGACAGGGCATTGCAACATGTTGAGAGGAATCCCTTTCCTGCGTCAAACAACTGTCTGTGCTGTATTGTGGAAAACGTGCCTTGCTTAGCCTAACCATCAATGGTAAAGTCTGATCTGGACAGGTTTTTACCAGAGCATCATGGCATTAGAGCTTCAGCAGCACAGGTTATTGACCGTTGGAGTGCATTTAGTACATTCAGTAGCTTCTTTAGTATCCTTTCTGAAGCTGATACTCAGCTTGCACATCCACTTTGTGTCTAAAGGTCAAGTGAATTGCTCATTTCCAAAGAGCACAAGATAACCTTAACTTTGCATGCTTCTCTGCCGTGTTTTTTGTGAATCTATGAAAAAAAAAGAAAGGTGCCTGAGTCTACTGTCTAGACTTCAGAGGCCTGTAGAACATGCAGTTGATCTTCAGGATAGGAAGCATTTAGAGGTTTATGTTTTCTTTGTACCCTGGAAAGTCCTCAAGTTTCTATTCATATGCTAAAGCACTGCTTGTGAAAAGTCTGTGAGATTCATGGGCTTCAGAGTGGATGAGCACTCATATACAATGTGAGATTCCTTTCACCTTTGTGATAATGGCAAGTCCATAGTGGATCTTACGGAGTATTTGAGAAATCAAAACATACTAGATACAGTGTGCTCTCTTCCTGACCATTCTCCTGACATGCCCGACTTCCGTCTTTCTTGTTCTCCTCTTCTGCAATAAAATGAAATGTTTAAAAATTGTATATTACAGATTTAATTTACATAGGAATAGGTGGTATATAGCAAAGGAAGTGCATTCCATTGTATTCTTGTGCATCTAAATGGACTGCTCCTCTGGTGTCCCAGAAAGCACACAAGAAAAGATATCTGCCATCAGTTTAGGCTGTTGCTCCTCTTCAGTGCTCTTACTTCAAACTCATGAAAATTCCTGAATTATATTCTTAAACCAGTTTTTCTACTGTCTTTTCACCACTGATCTCTCAAGAGAAATTAGCGATACATATAGTAATACCTATTCCTTGCAGGATTTATTAGTTTCTTCTTCCATGGACCCACTAGGCTTAATGGGAATTGGTGTGATACAGCCTAGTAGTTTACACATAGGAGTTCTCTGAACTTCAGTTTGTCCTTGACACAGTATGAATTATTACCTGTTACAATGCTTGACAGGACTCATGCTGCTTTCTTCTCTCTCTTTTATCTCCCCAACAGAGGGTATGATCACAGCTTTCTTATCAGTAGTCTTGATTTGCCTACTCAACCTAGAATATTAATTAATTAATTTATAGCCATAACATTGAGGCAATGCCTATACTGCATAATGGAGTAAAGCAGCAGTGCCTGCACTGGCTCATTTTCCAGAACCTCACATTGTTCTTAGTGACTACATATTTTTCTTACTCTCTGTGGTGCTACTCGTAGTCTGAAATGTGATTTCAGTGGGATTCCTGTTAACTCACCTACCTTAGTTCTATAGCTTATGTCTCTACACTAACCCTGCATAAAAAGCTTATCTCTTCTTTCTTCCTTTCCCAGGACAAATCAGCTTCCTTTAGGATTTGGATCAATTTTTTTCCTGGGTTTGATTAATTTCCTTACTGACATCTCCCATAAACCAAAG
>NW_010164347.1:1653-35107 GCF_000695765.1 Mesitornis unicolor | reverse complement strand
GAAAGACCCTTCTGTAAGTTATTTTGTCTTTCATTTACAAGTTTTTAATGTTTTCCAACTACAAGTGCAGGCCAGTGTTCATGGTATATCCTGAAATCCTCATCTTGTTCTGTTAATAGGACCCAGACTCCTTTCTCAACAGGCCAGTGCATTACTTCTAACAGTGGGGTCTGTCTGTTCTCATCTGAGTTTTCCCAATGAGAACCAACAAAGATTTCATGCTCTTCTTTTTCTCCTAAATGGAAATTTAGGTCAACCCTTAATATAAATTGCATTCTTGCTTCTATTTACATGTGCTTTATTTACTTTAGGAGTCTCATTTTCCCTATTATTTTAATCTAGCACAATGTCTTTTTCTCTATGTACAGCCCTTTTGGCTCTTAATCACACTGCCCGCTTTACTGAAAGTCTTATGTAAACCATTAGTTTTCCCCACATTAGGAACACCTGCCAATGGGTAGCAACATGAGATAACTCCATTATGTCTAAATTACACCGTTTCTTTGGTGAGAGAACTATTCTTAGAGAGGCTACATCCGTAGCTAACGATTTTGGCATGCAGGTAGTGATTTACCTCTTATTGCTGCCACTAGAAGCTCTTTTTTCCTATAGCATGTGCTTCCTCCTAAAGCTGGAGGCAGCGTCCTGAGCCAGGAGTTTTACCACTTCTCCAGTCGTTCCTTCTAGATTTTCATCACAAAACAGACTTTGGCTAAACAGGATCTAATTTTCCTAATGGAGAAGCTTTACAAAAGAAGGAAACGGGGAACATAGATCATGGCTATGATTTATCGCTTGTGCTTTTGACATTCCATCTTCCATTCATGATCTTGCTGATTAATTTGTCTGGACAGACTGCTGTATTTATGCAGATGTGAGCAGAAAATCATGTGTGGGTAGAAACTGCCTGCAGGGATAATTCAAAATTAGGGAAGTATACAAGAGTTTTATGTTGCATGCTGCCTTTTACAACATTTTTTTTTAATAGAAAAATCAACTGGAATATATCTGATGACTGGTACTGTAAACTAGTACAAAACATCACTTATTAAAAGGACAAGGTTATGCTAGCATTAAGTCATTATCATAGTGATGGGGACTATGCCTTTTGTGTTTCCACTGACAGATTTGCTACCTTTGAGAAAGTATTTACCCTGATAGAAGAAGTAATAATTTCAAGAACAGATTTAATCTCATTTTCACATTTTCATCATAGTAAGATTTCATCAGGTTTCTTCTTTCCCTCAAAGAGAAAATATCTTTTTTACCCATATGACAAAAAAACTCAACAAAACAACAACAACAATAAAACCCTACTAACTGCATAAGATGACTGCTTGTTTTCCAGACATTGACCATAGTAAACTGAGCAGTGAAAATTAAGCACATTGCAATTGCTAGTAATAACTGAATGGTTTCTCTACTCCCCACATTACACTTTAAAATGAACAGAAAATGTGATTGTAATGGATATATTCTCGCTCCAATGAGCTAGGTAACAATATCAAAATTAGATTGCCTATTGCAAGTAGTCCCTGGATCTTACAAATGCTGTAAGTTGTTGGAATAAATTCTGCTGCTGAAAAGTTCAAAACTCCTGGTACAGACAGACTGGCATGGAAGTTTTGCAATTGTATGAAACTGGGTGCAAAGGGAATTTTTTGAAAAGTGCTATCCACAGGGTGGGGAAAATGAGGACAATCAGTCAGAGTTTAGTATTTCCTGCTTACAAGCATGAGTACAGAGTCCCTGAACATAGCTTTCTTGTGTGATATGAGATGTTTTAGGATAACAGAAAGATCTCCTTGGGTAAGAACATCTACTAAGAGCCTCCAAGAGTACCCCAACATTGTACACAGCCACCTGAAGTTGTAATGCCCTATAACTCTCCAAATATATACTACAGGCTGTTGATAGACAATCCAGTCTAACACACAGACAATGTAATCAAGGGAATCTAGAGAGTCATCTAGATCTCCTTAGAGCAGATACCTGGTTTTGTCTGATTGAATAGCTTCCTGTACCCTACTTAGGTATTAAACTTAGGTATTTTATTCTGTAGCTCAGTCTCATCCCAGGATCTCACCTTCAGGTTTGGCACTGGTCTACTGGTCTTTAAGAACAGTGATATCTGCTTAGAGATATGTGACAAGTGTATCAGTGGTCATATTAGCTGGAGCAACACCTGACAGAAGAGGAATTTCAGAGATGTTGCCAAGGAACTCAAAAAGTTTAATCTAAAAGCCACAAAAAAAGTCCCCAGTGGCTGGTAAAACCAAACAGTACAAGAACAACTCTCTGACCTCACCAGAGTTCACAAATACTAGCAGCTGACAAAAAACAGTGAGATACTTAACATTAGGTTTTATACGAGTCACTATCCCTTTCCTTCACTACCAGCACTGCTACAATTGTCTCAACTATAAAGTCTTAGGAGGTGAACTGTCCATTAATGTGTATTTTCACAGAAGCTCTTCCATACCTTCTGGGACCTCTTGTGTCACTGGACTGGAAACTATGTATAAAGTGGCATGCATTAGCAAAACTCAGTGATGTTCTTCACACAGATGAAGCTAGTACAGAAAAAACAGAGCTACATACTCCTGAGTGTGAGGACATAAATGTATTCACGTGTTTCTCAAACCTGGCTCTCCATCATGAACATGGAAGATTTCTTTTACCCATTGGTAAGAGAATGTGGAAAATTTTGGAGATGCAGTATCTTATAAATAATATTTCCAGGATTTATTCCCATGTTCACAGACTCTGATGGATTCTGGTAATCTCCCACAGCCTACTATCATGTTCACAAACCAGGTTATTTTTAGTACTTTTATTTATATTTTTTATTTACTTTTTCTGAAGAATGCTAAACCTGTATTATACAGACCACCTTTTTAAGATACCCTTCTTGTCTTTTGGACAAAATGTTTCATGCAAATTGGAGTAGAATGAGAATTGCTAACACATCATTACCAAAAGCTTGATAAAGAAAATGTGTTTGTGCAAGTAAGAGCTTGAAATATGATCATTAAATTAATTTCAGTGGTGGTGCTGCTGGCTTTAAAAAAAAGTCTGCAGACGGGCCAAATGAATTGCATTTTAATGTCATTCAGTAGACATCAGCTGAAAAGGTTATTTCAATACCATATTGTGAAATACCTCTCCCAGACCTATGAGAAGATTTAAGCTCTATCACTTTTAGGACTTCTAGACAGAAATAATGTTACTGTGAGGAAGCTGATAGATCATAGCTGTCACCTGTAAACATTTCTCAGCCACAGCATTCAATGCTTTGAGTTTTTCCTGAGTGATATCCCATATTATTCCATATTTGCCATGAGGAACTGTGAGTTAAAACTAAATGCAGGCAGAAAATGAGCACAGATGGTAATTTCTTTCCCATTGAAACTTGTTTGTAAATCAACAGAAAAAGACTTTGGATTCTTCAACCATTTCCTCTCATTCTCCACATCATCATTGTAGCATACTTTAACACAAAATTTGTTATTATTTTTAGACAGTTGTTATTTATTGTTTATACTATTTTTTAAAAAATTTAAAACATTCAGTTTAAACATTCAGTTATCTTCATAATTTACTCTATAAATTTGAAACTTCTCTACAAAACCCTTGATGTTTTGAAATGAAGATGTAGAATTAAAATGTAGGAAAATAATATGTAAGAAGATAATTATTTTCATCTGAAATGTAAGAAGTAATTCAGATATTCTTAAGGAGCTGGCAAATAGGACAAATCACCTGGAAGAGACTTGAACCCTACCTGAATCCCAGTCATGATACCTGGTACATCTTAAATATATTTTTGCATCTATGTTTAACCAAACGACTCACATTCTTAAATTCCACATGCAGCTATTTGTGGTGCATTGATGACACTGCAGGTCTTCACAGATATTTGACAACAGAAAAAAGCTGTTCCTTCTTGCATATATACTGTCCTGTTAGCCCATCAACTTGGTACTTTTTCAGTAACTCATTTATGTGACTGCCATGAAAAACACATAATTTTTTGTTCACATGAGTACTTACAGAAGACTTGGAAGAAAGAAATAGGAATTCCTGTCAGTAAATTCCCACTGTACTGTTTCATTTTCTGCTCCCTTCCTGCCCAGTCCTCTACACCTAAAGACACCTACTGCACTGCATTCTGACTGAGATTTTACCAACTCGTATTTTCCCACTTGTTATTCTTATGGCACTCTGTTTAATATCAGAGCTTTATATGGGGTTCAGTAAGATTCCCAAAGCAAATTTAATGCTATTCAGAACAGTAAAACATCTCCCATTTTATTCAGTATCTACATTAAGAATACTGCAAATGTCAACACAGAGGTAGATGCAGAATATGTGTCTGTGTTTGTGTGCATGTGCATGTATCCTATCCAGCACATACACTTCCCTACTACAGTTACAACACATAACAGTCCAGCTTTCCATCATTTTAAGTGAAACTAATTGTAGATTGCTGCAGAAAAAGGTCTTTCCTCTCCTTTCACGCTGCCTCTTCATGTGGAGGTCCTCCTGTGAATGATGCTACTGTGCATGCGGTTAGTCACACTAGTTCCTTGCTTTAAGTGAAAATTGGCTCAGTGAACTCACTTTCTGGCTGAAAATTAATCTGTTTGACAATGTAGTTACATAGCAGCAAATGCAAACTCCAAGGAAAAAAACAAAGATGTAAAATGTATTCTATGCCCTTAATCAGCAGCTGCAAAGGCAATAAATCATCCTTTCAGATCTATCATCTGATCTTTTCTTAGATGTCATAATCGTTTTCATATTTTTTGTCTTAATTTAGCTATTTAGAAAAATTTTTAAAAAGACAAAAAACAGTCACAAAACTGCAGTCAGAAAAATAAAGATTAGAAATATACTCATATTTTTAAATTTACCTCTTCACTAGATTTTCTTCATGTTGAATCAGCTGTATTTTTAAAGACCTACTCTGCAGGCACCAAACACTGCAGTGGTCATTCATCTGCTTTTACTTAGACCCATCAAATATAAGAGCCAAGGGATTATTTTATAGCTCTTCCTGAATTCTGGTCTGCAGCTTTATCAGTTTGGTATCTCTGAGTAGTGATATATGTGGGTAGTTATTTACTTTATGGATTCTCATTTGATTAATGAGTCTTTCTTCTGCTTAAAAATACATGTCTTTTATAATCTGCAAACAAGTCATGAATGGCCATCTGATTCACCTTTCACCAACATTCTCAGCAGTTAGTTAGATTTTCCCATGACGTAGCTCATCTATGTGTATTTTTACGGATAGGCACAGAAGAGATGTACCTAGCATGAATGGAGGACAAAATCTCAGTCATGAAGCTTTCTCTGTACTTCAGCTAATCTATAATAAAACACTTTTATTGGGGACTGTCTGCTGAACACATACTGGTGATTAAATGAAATTTTTAAATAAGATGGAGGAACTGAAGGTAGATAGAACTTTTAATTACACATTTCTACACAACATTACGAAAGATTGTTTCACGGATCAATAAAGACATGTGGAAAGCAGCATTTAGTTCTGGGCAGCACAGACACTAGTGATGTCTCGTATCTACCAGCACAGGGATCACAACATCTGCTGTGCAGCAGTATTGCTCTGTGCACTCAAGACTCCATCTGCAAGTAAACATTAAAGGTTTGCTGAATCTTGAATCTTAGAATTCAAGATCTCTTTTTGCTCCCAGGGATAGAGTTAGAAGAATATGAAGAGACCTAGTAGCAGTAAATTACTTTTCCATAAGTGTTGTTTTCATTACACCTTACTGACTTGAATGATAATTTAAAAAGTTAAAACGTGCAGTTTCTTCCAGCCCAGTCCCATAAAAACATCACAAGTTCTCAAAGACAATAAAAAATGCAGGAATTGCTTTTCTATATTGGGGTTTAGGGAAATGCAAATACGTGGATTTTATTTTAATTTATAGATCAGGCAAGAGAGGAAAATACACAAATAAACACAGCAAAAGTTAGCAAAGGTTATTAAAAATTTATGCCCTGTGACAATGCTTTTAATACTGTAGCCATCTGTGCTTGTCAGCCTAATAGTTTAAGTAGACTTCAGCAGTTTTAAAAGATAGGGCTAATTTTATGTGTTTCAAAACTTAAAAAAACTCCAACCAAAAAAAAACCAAACCCAGACATGAGAAATTTAGAATTAACACAACTGAAATAATTAATGTAGCTTTCAAATGAGATACTAGTCGAAACCATTATCATAATAAAGACTTATAAGGTTCAAAAAGATTGGAGATACCTAGCTAAGATAATTTACATAAATATTCCATTATCTCTGGTCTTCACTAATTCACTTAATGGCAATATTGACATCTAGAAATTCTGAAGACAAAACTCTGTTTAATAAAGCTATACATGCTCAATCATTTGACGTTATGGGTCATACCTTCTAGTAAGAGCTAAGGCTATCATGGAAGATGTACAAAGTAATTTTTTAGATGCATTTGGAGTTATGTTTTGTAGTGCTTAGTTACTGTTTTTGCATGGATTTTCAAAAACAGAAAACCACGCAGCAACTCGTTTTTTTGGCTTTCCAGAAGTCAACCCTACTAAGCCTCTAGAAGAAACAGAAAATTTTAGACATTGGGTTGAAATGCTGTTTAAATATTTAAATCTTTCCTACAAGTCCTCCCTTTCCAGTCCCATGATAGTTCAGTATATAATTGTACTCTATATAAACACCCTGAGCCACACTTAGTCTGATCTGCAATTATATTAATAAAGATTCAAAGGGAAAAACAATAGATAGATCCTTTGCTGTCCAACAGAGATACATTACCTTTGTTTCTGGGCAACAGTTTCACTGCAATCCCTCTCCTCCAAGACAGCTATTCTGTGTCTATGTGAATCCCAGCAGAGCACATTACTGCTCATCAGGTTATTTGTCGCATCTACTGCTAACAGTATCATATGAAGGCCTCCCTTTTTCTGAGCTTGTTGCTTTTTTTAAATATATGCCTGGCCCATGAAGCTCCCTCTTATTTAATTTTGAATTTTGTGAGGCATTCCCAGCAACAAAATATCAGTATGTTTTTTGTTTTCTGTTTTTGTTGGTTTGTGTTTTTTTTTATTTGAGCATTTTTGGATCTTTGTATTACGGTGCATCTAATGGCACCTGAAAAGCTAGCAGCAGGCCATTAAAGTACTACTGGTTTAGATCTAGATATATAAGGAGATGTCAGGAACCTATGTGCCTCCAAAGGGTTTTAATATTAGGGTCCTATAGGCACACACATCAACTGCAGTGAGCAGTTTAAATTCCCACTGCTGAGTATTCACAGGGCTGTTTACTCCTCGCTGGCAGTACTGGGAAAATAAACCCTGTCTCACACCCAAGTCCCATCAGGAGCCACTAAACAGTGAATTCTTGGTCTCTGCAGTTACTGCAGTTAGCCTGTTGCCATCGTACTCATACTGTGCCCTGGAGTAGATGAGATGTCCTTTTTCCACTTTTGCTTACAATTAACCTCGTGGTCAAAGTTCTCACACAGTATTTGTGTAAGTAAGACCAACAGCCAAATCTACCTCATGCCCCTGCGAATCTGAGTCTGTGCTTCCTGTTTTCCAGCTGTTTGCTTTAACCTAAGGGGAGAGTGGGCTGGAAAAAAGCAGAGTTTTACTCAATTTGCTTCTGAAGTTTGGATGGAAGTCTACCTTGATAGTGTGGAAGAATGAGTGCTAATTTATCAGGATGGAAATATAGATGTCCACTGTCTTCACACAGATCTTTTATATACCTTCTACTACTCTTTCTGGAAACAGCAGAACATCTTTCATGATCAGAAGGGAGCAAAGTTGCCCCTACTTATCTTCCCACCACCTCACAAAGACACTTACAGATGATGCAGGATTTCTGGGCTTATCATTTTCCCTATGCCTCCATGGCATTCATTAACAATTAGGGATAAATTTGTTGTTTTAACTGTTCCCTGATAACCAGTGGCCTGCAGTTGCCTAGCAATTTTTTTGGCACTAAGTTGTTTGCCTTTTGTTAGAGATCTCTGTCTTTCTACAACTCCATCAAAAACCATTCTATGATTCTGCAACTCAATTTTATCCCATTAGGTTACCTGTTCACTCTTTGAAGATGCCTCTTTTAGTTGTCTATGTACATTAACAGATATAGTGAAGAAAAAAAAAAGTTAAAAATGGAAATAGATGTAAACACTCAACAAATTAATATGGAAAAAGAAGAAATTCGTAAGGAGTGAGCAGTGTAAAGCTAGAATAGGAAGACATCTTCTAGAATGGGAAGGCATCTTAGCCAAATAAACCATAATAGAAACCATTCACAGATGGTACGAGAGTGATATCCACAGCTGCTTCACAGACACCTTCCGATCCCTGTGGCGAGTGTTTTACACAGAAGCCCAGAGTTTTCATAGAATCATAGAATGATTTGAGTTGGGAGGGATCTTAAAGATCATCCAGTTCCAATCCCCCTGCCATGGACAAGGACACCTCCCACCAGATCATGTTGCTCAAAGCCATGTCTAGCTTGGCCCCTGCCAAAGAGGGGGCATCCTCAGCTTCTTTGGGAAACCTGTTTCAGTGTCTTATTACTCTCATAGTGAATAATTTCTTCTTAATGTGTAGTCTAAATCTACACTCTTCCAATCTGAAGCCATTACCCCTTGTCTTATCACTACATGCCCTTGTAAAACTAATTTTACATCTGTTTTATACCTCTTGTGCTCCATTTGTAGGATGGATGATCCTTTTCCTCTTGAGGTTTTCTCCACCTTTCAGCACTCTATGTCTGTTTTCCCCTGTTGCCAAAGGTTCAGTTTGTTTTTTCTGAAAAGAAAAACCATTACTACATGCCAGGATAGCATAGAGTGTGGTCTAACAAGCACCAAGTTCGGATGCTAAAGATTTATGTCAAAAAAGCATTTGTGTTGCATACTGAGCCACTAATGTATATTAGCACCACTAAGGTGTCAAAGTTAAGTACTGGAGGGACTACATTTTATTGAATTTTTTTCTTAGCCTCCATCAGGCTGAGGGACAGTTCGGGAACAGTGTCTAAGAGAGAGATAGAAAGCTCTTCTTCTACTAACAGCAGTCTGCAAAATCATACAGCTTTCTTTGAGTCATGTTTTTTTGGGACTCAGTATTGTTTAGAGGAGCTTAGATACTTAATTGAGGATTGTGAAATGAAGCAGACAGTGAAAACCACAGAGGCTTAGAAAGGAGGTTCTGGCTCTGCAACTGTTGCTCATCCAAAAAACTATCCAGGCACATATTACACAAATTTTGGTTGCTGAACTGATGTCTAGAGAAGAAAGCAGCAATACATCTGTGACATCCACATCTTAACTCCTCTTACAACTAATTTTGCATTTTATTCTGCCCTGAAAGCACGTTATCATCTAATGGAATAAACACTAATAGTACAGTTACTGTTTTAGAAAGAACAGATCCAGTCCTCTAAATTCATTTAATTCTCTTGAGATTTACAGAGCATTAGAGGATTTTATTACTATTGATTTATTTTTCAGCCTGACTTATTTCAGGACCTATAATTTTCAGGTGTGATTGTACTGATGTGATCCTGTTAAATGCCTCTTATTGTAGAGACATACAGATAAAATTTTTCTGATATTTTAACATAACTGTGCTGTTTGTAGTGTTGTGCAGATACTTTATATTACTCTAAATGCATTGATTTGAATAAGTAATTGCTATAGTTTGGCCTGAGCGATTAAGCTGACCGGCTGCTCATAGGAAGCATAGGTGACAACTCAACTCCACCTCCTTACTCAGGGTGGGGAGACAGTGTCATTTACAACTCAGGCATTGCCTATGAAACAGTCCCTAATGGGATCAAAGTCCTTTGTCCTTTTCCTCTACCTTCTCTTTTCAGTTAGTCACACTAAAATAGGAGTATTGATTAAGGTGAATATTTACCGTGGGCATATTAAAGACAACATGTGGTTCTTCATCACGTAAGAGGGACATCAATTGTTCATTAAACTTTATCCAAACTACGCATGAATTAAGGAAATAATTAGAACGTTGGTTTTGTGTGAGAAGAGAGGTAACAAATACATTTGCTGGCTTTGTCTCTCCTCCTATTCACCAATAGATGGTGGTAAAACTCCTTCCTTATGATTGTCGTAGGCTTGCGATAGTATCAAGACGATGTACCACTGCTTTCTCAAGCACTTTTTACCCTCATTCTGTTTTCCGAATACCATAAAATCTTTTCCTCCCTAACACTAGTGTCACTTCTTGCCAGTTTTTCTCACGGAAAGCTGTGGGAAGTTTCAACTTCATTTTAATCTTCTTTGCATATAATACTCTGCCTCACCTCTTTCTCAAGCAAAGCAGAGAAGAGGGTGCAGTGATTAATCTCTTTAGACTTCCTCACATCTGATGCCTGTGGAGGATTAATCATTTTAACAACTGATCTAGGTACATAGTGGATGTTTTGTGTCTTTAAGGTAAACCTGGAAGATAAACTGCAGCTCTGTCAGACAACACAGCCATGTCTCACTAATCAGGAACACAAATTCCTTGGGCTAAATACACTGAGTCATGATGGATCATCTGAATACCTGTGGGCTTCTTAAAAATGCCTCTGGTTATAGCTGCTGCCCTTTAAAAATAAAGAATTTTGAATAAATTGAGTGAGTAGAAGTCCATGTAAGAGTACATCAGCATCACACAGCTTTTCTTTTTTTTCCAATGGAATTGTTTTCACTATGGTACGGACAGTGCTTTAAAGGATGATGTTGGCATTACCAAGCACTATTTTATATTGTGATTCAGCTGTATCAAGCTGTTGTACCTGTCATGTGTGAAAGTTTATTATGGAAAATCTTGGTATATAAATATACCAGATTTTTTCACAAAAAAACCCACAACCAACCAACAACAACAACAAAGCAAACAAAAAAACCCCCACCAAAACAGCAGGTCTTTAAAAAGGCAAGTTGTTCTGTAAACTGTATATGAATCAGCTTTTCCCTCAAACTCATTCCTTTGTCTGGTACAGAGTGTTTAAGAACCACTATGAAAAGTTTTACAGGCATCTGTTTGGAATATATACCAATTTTCTTTTTCTTTTTTTTTTTTTTTTAATTAGTCTCTTAGAATCTGCTTCCCTTTACCTCTAATCACATTTTAATTTCACTTGACCAACACAGTGCAAAATAGCAAAAATGACTCTTCATTGTAGCAGCTTAACAGTTGTTCAGTAAGCAATACTTAGAAATAAGTATTTTGATTTATTTCATCATCTCAGTGACTGGTCAGATTTTCTAGATTTTGTCAAACTAAGAAAGAACAGTACTTAAAATGGGGGAATACGCATTTGAAACATGTAGTCAAACAGAGTAATTAGAATGGGATTAAGAATAACAAAGGACAGCAATGACTTGATAAATAAATTACATTGAAATTATAACATCATAAATGTCACAGGGCTCTTGTACAAAACTGAGCTCTCAAATTTCTCCAGTCTGGAGGTCTGGTATGGAGCTCTAAAGTCATTCTCTGAGCAAAGCTGCACTCTCAAGTGCAACCCCTGAGGGCCTGCAAGCACATGAGAGCCTACAACACACTTTTTTCCCAATGTGCCACTACTAGCACAGGACCTATGTAAATCTTCAGAAGACTTCTCATTTGGACACTGTCCTATTAAAGGATAATGCAGAGTCAGAAGCCCTTCATTTTCCTACTGTGAGGGAAAACAGGAAAATTAAAATTGATTTTTGAATTTATGGAGAAAACTAATTGATAGGAGTGCCATAAGATCTATTAATTAATCAGCAGTCAGAAGAAAATAGATAGAATCATAGAATCATAGAATGGTTAGAGTTGAAAGGGATCCTAAAGATTATCTAGTTCCAATCTCCCTGCCATAGGCAAGGACAACTCCAACCAGACCAGGTTGCTCGAAGCCCTGTCAAACCTGACAAGGGGGAGGAGGCATCCACAACTTCTCTGGGCAACCTGTGCCAGTGTCTCACCATCCTCATAATAAAGAATTTCTTCCTAATATCTAGTCTAAATCTACCCTCTTCCAGTTTAAAGCCATTCCCCCTTGTCCTGTTGCTACCTGCTATGCATTCAAGGAACCTCTTCAATTGCTGGTGCCCTGCTGTGTTGTCCTTCCAACAGAAGTCAGAGTGGTTGAAATCCTCCATGAGGACCAGTGCTTATGAACATGAAGCTGCTGCTATCTGTTTGTAGATGGCCTCATACACTCAGCCTTCCCATAGCAGACCCCCACTATGTTGTCACCTTCCCCTGCTTTTCCTTTAACCCTAATCCATAAACTCCCCGTGAGCTCCTCATCCTGTCTCAGGTGGAGCTCCATGGGCTCCAGCTGGTCCTTCATGTAAAGGGCAACACTCTCTCCCCTTCTTCTCTGCCTGTCTTTCCTAAAGAGTTTATATCCATCTGTTCCTACGCTCCACTCGTGAGAGCCATCCCACCACGTTTGTGATGCCAATGACATCATAGCCCTGTAGGCATGCATATATCTGTAATTCTTCTTGCTTGTTTCCCATGCTTCATGCATTAGTGTAAAAAAATAAATAGGCAGAATGACTTGAAAGATTATTTTTCCTCTTTTCCCTCACCTTTTATCTCTTTATTGCAAAACTGTTAGGTATTTGTTTTTGCTAGTAAAGAAAAGGGCAGTTGGAGGTGTACAGAAATGAGCCAGTGGAGGTGTACAGTGTTGGTAAAAAGCAGAGATTTTAGGCTAAAAGTTAGTCCAAATCTTTGTCCCACTGCTAAAAAAACAGGACAGAAGTGTGGAGAATGTGGTCACAGCTGGCAGTCTGGGCTGCAGGGACTGTAAGATGTCTGATGATCTAAAGGAAAGTTAAAGGAGTGAGAACGACGGACTTTGGAAGCACAGACTTTGGCTTGTTAAGAGACTTTGTAGGCAAGGAAGAAAACAATCCTGCTTTTCTTGAAGACTGAGAATATTCACAGAAACCTCGTTAGCTAAACAAAGAGTTTCTTAATGGACTTAATAATTTATTAATGGACTTAATGTTTCTTAATAGTGAAAAGCAGGTGGAAACAAGAACATAAAGGAGGAGCATAAAAGCATTTCTCAGGCAAAAGAGGAATAAATCAGGATGGCAAATGTTTAAATTTACTAAAATTAGCAAGGCAGTTCAAAGCGGATGGGAAGAATTGTGTAAGTAAGCTGATACAGATGTGGGATGTATTCAGACCTATGTGGCCCGATGGGAATTAACTCAGTGCAGTGATGTAATTGCAAGATCTATATCACCTATCTTCAAAAATTATTCTTTTTAGGGGCAGTCCCTCACGGCAGGAAGAAGGTTAATGGTACACCTATCCTTATAAAAGGTAAGAAAAGGATCTGAGGAACTACAGATTGGTGTATGGACGGAAAGTATGCATCTGAGGACACTGAGAAATTTGCCTGATGTCTCTGGAAGGCCACTCAATCTTTCAAAAATCACAGACATCAGAGAAGTCTCTGATGACTAGAGAAAAGCAGGAATTGAATCTACCTTCAGAAGGAGCAAGCGCGTTGACTTGGTGAACTGCAGGTGTGACAACCTCACTTAGGTCTCTGGAAAACTCATGGAGCCAGTCCCTCACAGAAAAGAAGAAGATTGCAAATAGTTAGGTTTAACAAATGTGAATATACTTGACTGATCTGATTGTTTTTAATGACAAAAGACTACCTATGATCCACTTCATGAATGAGGGGAAAACAGAGGGACTGAAATATATCTTCACTTTGCTAAAACTTTGCATACAATTCTTCCACTACAGCCTCGTTGATAAACTAAAGAAATACATATTGGTCAGACTATCAGATGAGCTGACAATAGTCCAGACTGCTAGTCTCACAGACTAGTGATCAATGACTCGATGTCTGCTTGGCAGCTGGTAACAAGTGGAGCATGACAGACATCGATACTCCGGCTAATACTGTTCAATATCTTTGTCAACTGCCTAGATGTTGAGAAAGTGTGATCCAGCAGCAGATTTCTGAATGATTTGAAACTAGGGGAGAAGGAGATGGTAACTGAATAGTAGAACTCAATTTCAGTGAGAACTTGTAAAAATTAAATATTAGATCATCAGAGAACCCATGAAGTTCAGCAAGGAAATGCGCAAAGATCTGCTTCAGGATCGAGCAGACCAGCCTATGCACTGGTATAGGCCATGAGCAAACTGGCAGCTCTGCTGAAAAGGACCTGGAGTAACAGTAGATGCCAACACACACACGAGCCAAAAGTATGCTTTCATTTTGAATGAGACAAGTGGCATACCAGGCTGCACTACGAAAAGCCATCCGATCAAGGGAAGTTACGATCCCTTCTTGCTCAGTAGTAGTGGCACCACACCAGGAATACTGTGTCTGCTTTGGGTCTCCCAGTTCAACAGAGATATTGAAGAACTGGAGACAGTGAAGACCAGTCTCTCTTCCAGGGAGATGTGGAGGAGAATTTTTACCTCCTGACTGATGCCTGCCTGGCCAGTGAAGAATCTTTGGGGAGAACAGTAAGCACACTAATGCTCAGCTTAATAGCTTGTTAAATTCTTACTGTCTTTTGGTTACATTAGCTACTAAATAAGTGCTTTATACTCATAAGCTATGAATATCCTACTTGTAGAGCCCTGTTAAAAAGCCCTGTCTTTGAGCCCTGTTAAAGATACCTGAACAATGACACAAATTATGGGCTGTAGGAGATTCCACAAATTACTTGAGAAACTATGACTTGTGACTGTGTCCCTCTTGGTGAGAAGGCCAAGAATAAGGAGTGAGTAATAAATTATGAACCCTATTCAAGAAAGAACAACAATAAATATCTGATGTTCAACCTGATTTTTTTCAGATCACCTGACCCTAGCTATATAAAAAACATGTTTACTACAACTACAGACCAGCTACTCTTTCTATTACAACTACTGTCATGCACGCAAATTTCAAATATTTTATTAAAATAAAATTCTTCAACTTCCGCAGTGTAGTGAGGGGTAAAAGACAAGTACAACAATTTTCCCTCTCCTAGGACAGATAAGATTGTGTCACAAAGCTCTTTAGCTGACACATTTTGATGGGTTCCATCAACATCTTGGTGTTTATAGGAGAGAAAAGAAGGGACAAGGACTGAAGGAATTGAAAGGTTCTGTTTTGCTTGTGGCAGCATCACCACGTGGGATTGGATGGGCCACACTTAATAAGCCAAAATAGGTCCTCTGTAGATGGGTTCATTAGTAGAAGAGACTGATATGTGGCAAAGCAGTAGGCATTTCTGAGAAAAAATGTGGCATCAATCTAAATCCAACAATGGTATTTGGCCTAAAAATTTTGGTACTTAACTCATATCTATGGAAAACTGTAATAGTATTGCTTAATTGCTGTTAGTACCCATCACTGGGCTGTCACTAAATCCAAATAACCAGCCAAGGAAAATGCATTCATGTTACAGTAGTCTTCTAAATAAGGTCCTGACCACAGATTACAATCGTATCAGTCTATTAAACAGAAAAAAAGTTGTATTTAATATGGCTTATGAGTACATCTTCAGAGAGAGCTAGTGAAATCTGACCAAAATGGTACATTTTTTTTCTTTAATTTGCTTTGTAGTTGAACCTTTAGTTTACTGAATCCTATCACTAAGGAAAATTTGTTAATGTTCTCAGCTCTGAAGTCTCTAGGTCTACTCCATTTGCACTCAATTTAGAGTAAGATCCAATTATTTAATATCATGCATACTTTTTTCCCCTATATCTTTCTCCCTTTGACTTTATGAGAACTTATTATGACTTGTGATTATCTGAAGACTTTCTTCAAGGTGCTTGTTATGGTTTAAGGGTTAACAGCCTGAAAGGGAAGGACAGGTGGTGTCTGTAGGACTCTGGGGGGTCAGAGATCCGTATTTGTTCCCTCCCCTTTCTGGCCACATTCTATAAAAACGGAGGAGGCCCGAGGTTTTGAGGGCTTTTCCTGACTTCCCGGCTGCTTGCTGTCACATCTCCAGATGGCTGGGCCTACCTCCACGTGTTTGGCAGCATCCACCACCATCCATGCCTGGCACCACTGCAGTCCCTTGTGAGGAGTCACAGCGGCCAAAAGGCACTGCTCGGACACTTCCACTCAGGACTACTGGGATCAGGTTTTGTATGTAGTTAAATATCCTTTATCCCTTATTAATTCCCTTTTCCTTTCCCTTTTGTTTTCATTAAAATTGTTATAATCTTAACTTCCAACCTTGTGTGAAGCATTTCTTCTCTATTCCCTTTTTGTTTTAAACTTCCACTGGGAGGGTGGGGGACAATAGAGAGAAAAATTCTGCTCCCTGGGTTTGCCCTGAACCCTAAATGGAGACAGTGCTATATTTACTTTCATAAAGCTACATATTCTCCATGTTTTTTCCATGTATAAACAATACCAAATTATATGATAATTTTTGATCACTACTTTTATCCCACTAGATCTAACTTCTCTACTATAACAATCCCTAAATAAAGTATACTGTCTCTTGCGTATAGCAGTTAATGTAACTTTTATGTAGGAATATTGCATTGCAAGTCAGCATTTGGAATGGGAGTAAAGCCTATATGGGAGTAAGGTCAGAGGTATAAGGAAGAGAAACCAGGGTTGAGAGCTGTTCAAAGCTTATCTTGTCCTTTAAGCATCTGAACACAACTGAATTAACAAAAATAGGGTGCTGTATATTTGTATGAGTAGGAAAACATACATGATTCAAAGAGCCATTGGCTGTTTCACATAATCTGTCACAATAAGAAAACTTAAAAAGCATCAAAATTATACAGCAGAAGACGTGCCACCTGCCTTTAGGTATCTTGAAAGGTTTTGTAGCTTTCTTCCCCAAACCCTGATGTGAACTACTTAACCCAAAGTTCACAGTATTTAATTACTGCTCTCACCTCAAGTATCTCTGAAAGCATCAGTGCTCTGAGAGCTATACCTGCACATTAGAGACTGATGAGAAAGAAAAGATAAAAGAAATTTACATTTCAAACGAGGAACAACCTGTCCCATACTTAGTTTTGCAATCAGCTTTTTTCTCCCTCTTCCTAATAATTAAAAAAGCGTCATTTATGAAATAGTTTTTCTGTAAGCAACTAATTTCAAGGTCCAATTCTGATTAATTAAAAAAATTGAAGAAAATATCACTAAGATCATGTAGAAAGATGTACATTTTGGTATGTATTAGTACATATCATGGCAATAATTTTTTTATTAGATGCCAAAGAACAATCACTATTAACTTAAGAACTGAAAAAAATCAGATATTCTATGACTGTATTTTCTTTTTTTCCTTCAATTAAGCACTATAAAACAAATACCAGGACTACATAGTAAAATACAGAAATCTGAATATTTATCAATTTTACACTTATCTGTTTCAGAATAAGCTTTATAATGTGTCTCTATAGGAGAGATATATAAGCATCTTAAACTCAACTCTTGATTTTTATCTGTGATATAGATGACAGTAATAGAAAAGCTAGAGCCAAAGATGAGAGTTGGTAAGACTTCATAATGTTTACTTTACAGATCACCTGAATTTCTCTCTTTCATGTATTTAGTAAAAAGACTGGGATGAATCCCATGAAAATAAAAAGTGTAAGATTGAAATCCTGGGTCATTGACCTCAAGTCATTTATTTCAGTACCCTGTTATGGAAATAATTATATAATGTAATCCAGTTCAGATTCCACCCCCCCCCACCCCGTCCAAACCTTCAATCTGAAAGTTGCTTGAAAACCTCAGTGCTTTGATGTTTATAAGCATTTAAAATTCCCAGCCTACCTATATATGAAGTAATCTGGTCCAAGCTTTCACTGAAATCAGAGCTGGCTTTAATATTAAGTCCAGTTTCAATGTTAGGTCAGGGTGCTCAAGATAACAGCTGGTCAATGATTTAATATCTGCGTAGGCAGTTCCAATGCTTGCCCACCTTCATGGTGAAGATTTCTTTTCCCCTTAATATCTAACCAGAATTTCCTTTTGTTGCAACTTTTGTCCATTGCCTCTTATAGTCTACAACTATGAGATACAAATAAAAATAATTTTAATGCTGAATCCTGCCTAGATTTCTAACTCCTCTCATGATTGAAGTTAATATGTAATGTTACAGTGCAAAACTAAAGTCATGATTCAATGATGATAAAATAAGAGATATTAGGCGTTTTTTTGTGATATCATCCAGTATGTTTGCTAATACTTGAAAAAATGTACATCAATTCCCTCTGCTGGGGACAAACCATAGGAGTTTAAGTAGCTGAGAGAGCCACAAAGCTGTTAATAATGTAATAGAAGCCATGGTTACAAACTGTGTCTTCAAGTAACAAGAGTTTTAGAGCTACTTTATATTCTCAGGAGAGAAGATGAGTGCTTAGCCTGTTTTGAAAATCAAATGTATGTATACCTGAATAAAGAAGTAGGCACTCTGCAAACACTTTGTTTGAACTTTTGTCCACTGCATTTTCAAATAGGCTGCACTCTTGTCTTCTTAATATCATTTACAGGATGAGTGAATGGGTCTCTGGCTTGTCTCAGTGTCTTGCTACTGAAAGTTTATGCAGGAGAAAAAGGTCAATGTATTCATCTCTGAATCACAGAAGTGGAAAGGAAAGAAAAAAAACCCAGGGATTTTCTTGCATTGCTGGATTTACATATGTCCTTGGGGAACAGAAATCCGTGTGCCAGGTCTACACATGTCTGCTGAAACCAGCTAGCTTTGCCTGTTAATACACAGCGTGCTTAAAGGGAGAGATCAAGGCAACTTGTATTAATTACGAATTGTATTAATAACATACTTGAAGTTTTACAGTAGTCATTCAAAAGCACCTGTCCATAGCAAAGCCTGTGGTTTGTAAAAATAAAACAGTATTCAAGACAAAGGCAATTATAATATTTTTAAACTAATGCTGATGAAACAGTTATGAGATATATTGTCAGTATTGCTACTACTTTTGGTTTGTTTAGGCCTCTTAGCACAGTTTATCTGAGAATCTTAGAGATTAGGGTCATTAATCACTTAGATTTCACAGAAGGTCTTATAATTTTCTTTCGTTTAAAATTCAGATTACTGAAACTAGATGAAGGTTGAATTATTGACAGAGCTAGAAAAATCAGCTATAAACCTTTCTTCAGTACTTCCCATGAGCCAGTAGTACATATTCTTGCACCAAATA
Organism: Mesitornis unicolor; assembly: GCF_000695765.1. NCBI lineage: Eukaryota > Metazoa > Chordata > Aves > Mesitornithiformes > Mesitornithidae > Mesitornis > Mesitornis unicolor. The sequence goes on along the minus strand of NW_010164347.1, from coordinate 15,877 downwards.
TTGGTAGCAATTTTCATTTCTCCGCGTTCTATTTGTTCTTTTTGTCACCACAGAGCAAGGTTGATGATTGACTGGAGCAGATGCAGTCAGAAACTGTTAACCAGAAAGACACAAAATAGATCGACGAGAAAAACAAACAAACAAACAAAAAACATATTAAAATGAGATTTGTAAGTCTTATTTACTTCACACTGTTTCTTATCATTAATATGAAACATAAAGTAAAATCAAACACAAATGTCTCCTTGGAGTTGTTTGTATCCTAATTTTGCTAAGAAAGTGTTTCTTTTAGATTTTGATTAAGAAAACAAGTATACTAAAGATTACATGCTAGTCACTAAGGTAGGCTAAAAACATTCTCTTTAACATGATTACATTGATGTCTTCTTGTTTGTCCTTTATAATTGCACTAAAACTATTTTTCAGCCATGTTGTGTAAATATTTATGTAGTACAGAAAGCTTGACATATCTAAAGTTTACATATATAGTTAAAGATTGCTATTTTCATTGTAAGTCAAAAGATTTTCAAAGAAAAAAAAACCCACAGAATGACTAAAAGCTTAATGATTTAGTCTGAATTTTATACAAATGCATATATTTAGTTTCCAAAATGAAGTGTAATATGACCTCTGATATATAACAGGCCAAAGTATTCATTCTTGACCTGAGCATAGAAATCAGGAACTGATTAGGAAACACTCAATGTGAAGACAATCAGTCTTCCTTCCACACCACCTTCGTATTTTGCTTCAACAGCCAATCCTACTGTTAAATATTATCCTTTAGTCTTAACTAGAAATTATTCTGCTTTGTTCTCCCCGTGGGATTGGCTGGGATATTTTCAGCAAGACAGTTTAAATTTGCAGTTCTGTCAACACAGAAAACATAGAAGTGGGTTACAAGCTCTGATAGAACTCATCTGAAGTCCTGCCTTCTTTTCTGTTTTTTCCCAATACAGGGAAATTGAACTTAAAAATCTCTTGAACTTTTAATAGGAGTGCAATATTTCAATATCTTGCACTTAAAAAGTGTACTGATGTCTATCCATTCCTGTAAATTTTGTCAGAGTGACAACTATTGCTCTGCATTACTGAGATATACACAACACGTCTACTTTCAACTATATTATTTGTAATTATATTTCCACCCTAGAATAGTGGAACGCAAATTTTCTTAACATAAAGAAATTTAGATTAGTTGGAATCATCTTTCCTTGACTGAAAAGTCAAACATTTATTTTAAAGACTCATTTTGCCTTCTACTGTAGTGAGTAGAGAAAACAAAAAGACTTGAATGAATCATTTTTCTTACCTCTTTTTTGCCTCTAACGGTGAAAGCCTGGACAAGCAGTTTAGGAAAAACACCTAAATTTAGGTAGCTCTAGCTATATGAACTGATCTGGATGTTAAATCTGCCCTGGGAATTTTATGATATAAGATAGAAGAAATATCTTTGTCTCTTAAAATGTCATATTACAGAGTTTTACTTTTTTTTTTGCCTCAAAATTTTTCCTTTGAAGAGCTCTATGATTAAATTTAGGCTTCATAGACAAAGCCAGTTGCAGAGAAAAAGTGCAGTGTTTATAGCTGTAGGATCAATGTGTTATATAGTAAATGCAATCCTGTTATTTTAGCCAGACACTTTACTTCTCCAGCTGAATTAGAGCAATATACACTACTTGAAATTAATAAACCAATGGCAGATTACCAATTAGAAGCTGATAAATGTTGTCTGCTCTGTCCAGTTTATCATATGGTCATTTTAATCCATCTTAAAATACCAAGTTATCAAGCCCTTGACAAACTGGTTGGTGACTATGAAGAAGCTGGAATCTTTCCGTATTTGCTTAGTTGTTGTTCTTTTTTTTTTTGGATGGGTGACAAGAAGTCAGTTCATCCTGTGGCATTGCACAGTCAGTAAAACAGACAAGTTAAAACAATTTTACACCTAGATTACTGACTATTTTATGAGCTCTTACTCCTCTTCCCCGACCCACATGGCTCACTGATAAACTGACACTCCTAGCATGAAAGACACTAGAAGATAGTTAAGACAAGCAAAAAAGTCTAGACTCAAGGAATAGACTAACATTTCTTGTTTTTAGTAGTTTAATCTGCCTTTGTCTCCCCATCATTCTGATACCACAGAATGATGCAACTGCAGGCCAAGGAGCAGACTCCAGCACCACTGAAATCAAATTCTAGACAGAGAAATATTTAATGTACTTAAACATATTCTGCACAGAGATGAGATCAGGATATGAACAGGAGACTTGAGTAACATGACCTAAATCTATAGTGAAAGCCTGCACGTCTACAATGCTAAAACTTTCAGTGAATATGACATGAATTCCAGGGCAACTTAATTACCTCATCGCTCTGTATTTTCTTTTTTTTTTTTTTTAGTAAGATTTGATAAGGTTCCATCAAATGGAAGAAAATTACTGCATCATGTTCCATCCCAGCAATTACTGATGTAACACAGCAGCCTGTCAAACAGTCAAAATGTTAAGTTGGAAAGGGTGCACAGGTAAGCTCTATGATCAAGAACATAAAGTGTGATTTGGGAGGTTTGAAATCCTCCCTTTTGACATAAAAGCATCATGACTTTTGCCTTTATGTGATTTGTTTGGTTATGAACAGCACTTAATCTTTCCTTTAATTCTATGGCAGTTTACAATAGCTACAGATTATCAATGGCTTTTTTCTCTCCATTGCTAGCATGACACAGATACTTTGTGTCTGCCATATCATTTGGGACCGGTGGAGCAGTATAGTTCCTTTGTCCATTATTTGAGACAGGAAACTGCAACTTTTGCACCGGTTCTATATGCCTGAGAAATGAAAGGGTCAATATTCATTTGCGTTTGCATAAGAACTAGCTGCTGGAATTGCATGTCCTTGCATCAGGCATTTGGCTTCAAATTAGAGCCAGCCCATTCTCTCAGGTTTGTGTATCAGGAAGGTTGATACTTCCACCTTAAGCCAGTTTCTTTAAAGCATGAGTGAATAAGGAATGGACCATATGTAAGTAATACAAAAGGATTTGGGAAATACAATGAATTTTCTTGAGACTGTGTTGGATGAACGCAAAACATTTACAGAGCTGCAGATAAGTCTGAGGAGTGAGATAAAGCTAGAAACAAACACAGAGAACAAGATTCAATTAGCAGTAATTTGAAGTAGAAACTCATCTTCAGTTGTTACCATTAAATAGGTCTTGAGTGAATAGCAAGAATCCATTTAGCTTTTCTGAATTATTACCTACAAAGTCAATAGGTGTTTATTACCCTAGCGAGAGCAGTCTTGTTATCAGTCCCATTTCTTAACTCCTAATGGAGCCAGCTGTTTATTTTGGATAATGGTACACTTCAGAGCACATACTAACCCTTCACGCTGAGTTGCAGTTACTCAGATCACATGTTCCCTTGTTCAACCTAGAGCTGAGTTTGTTTAGATGCGGTGAATGATTTCACACACAGCCTCAGAAATGAGGAGTTAGTCGGTGGTAAATCAGCTCTTTGCAACTGTCTTTGTAACTGTCGAATTAATAGGGTGTGGGGAGATTTGTTTTGTTTTGTATTGGCTTTTTCTTTTTTTTTTTAATCTTGGAGAGAAAAACAGTACATAGTTTAAGTGAAGCATGGCAATACTGAACATAAAGAGGTAAAGTGTTCAGCAAAGGAATTCTCTAGTTGTCATACATTCCAGTAATACTACAAAAGATATGCAAGATAGCTTATCAGGTTGCTCTCTAGCCAACTTTCTTACATGATACACTAGGAACACCAGAAACTCCTTTAAAGAATATTGTACATTTTTGACACTTTGTCTAAAGACAAACTCTTACATCTCCATCATTTCAGAGGGGAACCCAAAATCCTCTGTGAGGATCCCTGAGTGGACAGGGAGTGTGACTGATGTTTCAGCCATAACCAGGTTTTTCTGGACTGGTTCCCACTTCTGTGGTTACAGTAAGCTCAGTTGTCAAATAAGGACAAGTGGGGACGAACTGAGTCTGACATGATTTTCTTTATCATCTCAGCTCATTTCATAAGCAAAGAAGTTTCCTAAGAAAACAGGCATGTATGTTATTGCTGCTACAAAATTAAGAAGGTTTGGTCTTTAATGGTGAAGGAAAAGAAAAGTGTTTTCCCAGTACTTCTATCTTTATTTTTTTGGTGAGGTATGCTTTTTATAGGTATAGTTTCAACTTTTTCTCTCTTCCCTTGGATAATTTCCTAATCTCAGGAAAAAAGGTTAATCTGAAGACGCTTTTTCATAGGCCTTACTTTGGAAACTGCCAGTTCACAGGAGGAACTTATAACTGGAGAAACAAAAGATAACTTCATGTAAAGACTGTCACGGCAGGAGAATAAGGCCTGAGTTCAGGTTCATTCCCTAAGTCTCTTTTTGCATTGTATGTGATTCAGCCAGAAGAGTCAGTGATGTAAATGGGAACCAGTGATGCTAGTTAATTCCCTACTGAAAGCTGTGGACTGGTTCAAATCCCACCTAAACTAAACCAACTCTCAGGCAGAGCTTGAAAGACTCATTTATTTCTATCCCAGATGATTATATAGAATTTTTGATTCAACACTCTTAAGTAAATAAAATTGTTTATGCAGATTAGTTGGCTAGCTCATATTGCTAATTATATTCCTGTAAAATAGATTAAGGCAGCCAAGACAAATAGCAGAGTTTAAATGAAAGAGAAAAATACATAAACATATTTGAGTTATACAACTGACATATCTATGTTATTTACTTTTGTTAAGTAACAAAGCAAATTCAAATTAACAAAAGCAAAAGTGACTCCACCAAAAGAAAATGTTCTGAAATTTCTGCCACTACACCTTCTAATCTGGTCACTAAATTTAATAATTATAAATTTGATAATTTTATCACAACTACCTTGGTTCATCTATATCCAAGTACATATATAGCAGCATATACAAACCTTCAAATACATTTAATAATATAAATTTACTTCTATATACTTTTTCTAAAGCAATCAAAGTATGCAAAATGCTTCCGTGCTTATATAATGCCTACTTCAAATTTGTATTTTGAGCATATAAAAACATTCAGCATTTATTGGCTCACATTCACCAGGAGTTAGTTCTAAAAGTGAGAATACCTGGTGTAGGTCCTTGCTGTCTGTTAGCAAAGTTTGAAATGGTTTATAAAAATATGCTCGTGTGACTTTATTTCATGATATCTTCATCTGTCCTAACCATTCTGACATCTTCAATCTTCCAAAAGGTAGCTGGAGAGGTCAGGGTATGCAAAACTTTCTCTGAGTGAGATAGCTAGCACAGGCACATCTTATTCAGACCTGATCTGAAGATCCCGAAGTTTACCTAAAAATCTGCATGCTGTTCTGTAAGAAGAGCTGTTTTTCCTCTTCTATCTCAGATAAAAGACAAGATCCTTTTGTAGTTTGTCTAGTTAGGTTCACCACTGATACATTTGGATTCATCTCCACTTTACCAGCCTTACTTGCACATAGCCTGTGAAAATCAGTAAGGGAAGGTGCTGCTTCACAGATCAATGGGGTGCAGCCACTTGTATGAGGATTAAAAAAAAAAAAAGCAAAGACCTTTTCCATGAACATCTGTGTCTTCCTGATGAACTTCACTCTGTATTTGCTGCACATGTGCATATCTCCTGGCTGGTGGACAGACAGGAGACCCAACTGGCTTAGAATCATAGAATATATTGGGTTGGAAGGGACCTTTAAAGACCATCTGGTCCAACCCCCTTACAGTAAGCAGGAGCAATGTACTAGATCAGGTTACTCAGAGCCCCATCAAGCCTGACCTTGAATATCTCCAAGGATGAGACCTCCACCACCTCTCCGGGCTACCTGTTTCAGTGATCTATCACCCTCATACTGAAAAACTTTTTCCTAATATACAATCTAAATCTACGCTTTTCTAGTTTGAAACCACTATCCGTCAGCCTATCGGTACATGCCCTAGTGAACAGCTCTTCCCCAGATTTCTTACAGGCACCTTTCAGATACTGAAAGGTCACTATAAGGTCCCCCCAGAGCCTTCTCTTGTCCAGGCTGAACAATCCCAACTCTCTCAGATTATCTTCATAGGAGAGTGTCTCCAGCCCTTTGATCAACTTCATGGCCCTCCTCTGGACCCACTCCAGCACTTCAATGTCCTTTTACTGTTGGGGACTCCAAAGCTGGACACAGTACTTCAGGTGAGGTCTCACCAGAGCACAGCAGAGGGGCAGAATCACTTCACCACATCTTTTGATGCAGCCCAGGATGCCGTTGGCCTTCTGGGCTGCAGATGCACATTGGTGGCTCATGTCAAGGTTTTCATCTACTAATACTCCCAAGTCTTTACACATTCTTTGAAATTCCTTTTCTGGTTGACATACCTGTAGAAGCCCTTCTTTTTTTTCTTGGCATCCCTTGCCAAGTTCAGCTCAAACTGTGCCTTGGCCCTCCTGACCTCATCCCTACACACCCAGGCAACATCCCTGTACTCTTCCCAAGATACTTGTCTCTGCTTCCACTGCCTATGCAGTTCCATCTTACCTTTTAGTTTGGCCAGCAGGTTTTGACTTAGCCATGCTGGTCTCTTCCCTTCCTTGCCTGATTTCTTGCACCTGGGAATCAAGAACTCTTGCACTCTGTGGAAAGCCTCCTTAAAGATCTGCCAGCTCTATTCAGCTCCTTTGTCCTTGAGGGCCATTTCCCAGGGGGTCCTACTGACTAACTCTTTGAAGAGCTGGAAGTTGGCTTTCCTGGCATTCAGGGTCCTACCTATGCTTCTCATATGACTCATACACCTTAGGACTGTGAACAGCACCAGCGCATGATCACGACAGCCCAGGCTGCCTTCAATCATGGCATCCCTGATTAGCTCACTCACATAGGTGACCATCAGGTCCAATATTGTTTCCCCTTAAGTAGGGGTGTCTGTTTCTTGTCTTAGAAAGTTGTCATCTAGGCACTCCAGGAGTCTCTTGGATTGCCTACAACTTGCCGTGCTACTTTTCCAACAGATGTCAGGGGGGTTGAAATCCCCTAGCAGAATGACAGCCTGTAAGCCCAATGCCTCCTGGAGTTGAAGAAAGAAGGCTTCCTCAATAGGCTTCCCTTGATCGGGGCTGCCTGTAGTAGACACCACCACCTTCCCCTGTGGCTTCACAATAAACCTACTATGAGCTGACACTTCTTCTACTCCCCAGCCTGAGATTTAACATACGAGCATAAGATGTATTATTTTAATATGTATTTGCACTTTGTGACAGGTTTCAGCACAACAGAGTGAGATTTTTACAAACATCTACACTCTTACTGTTTCAGTTGGGAGTATTTTCACAAATACCTTCTTACCAGATATTTCTCATGGTGAAAACAGATTCTAGGGGTTATTATGTGAACTTTTCATTTATGCAAACTTCATTTAAATGTGGTGCTCTCATTTTCTAACTAGTAAAAAAAACCTGTGTTGATCATCTTTACTCAATGAAAACTGCATTTCTAATAGCAATCACTTCAGCATTATAGTATTTATGTTTTAACTAATGAAATGCAAGCTCTGATGGCAAACTCTCAAAGTACTATTTTTGATGAGGATAAATGAATGATGAAACTTCAATTTAATTCTGACTGTAGCATCTGACTTGGCTATCAATCATTACGTCAACTTAGCAAAGATTTTCCAAGACCTCGTTCATTGCAAGGGAAAGCTAAGCTGCACACCTTATACATAAAAAGCATTTTTCTGTTGCCTTTCCACAATAAAATACATTCACAAATCACCCAAATTGCCAGCTAAAACGTGACAACTCACATTAGAATTCACTATATGAAAAAGAGACTGCTTTGGAAATACGCTCTATCAAATCTCTGCTTTCTGAAATGTGTGTAGCATGTACAGAGATTTCACTTCATGTTTAATGACTGTTGTCTGCTGATGTCAAATGCCTTGTTTTGGACAGGTGGCTCTGAACTCCAAATGCAGATGAATTTCCATCTCATACCATTACTGAAGTACTGGCTAAATATTGCGAAGGAAATCTAAACAAAGAAGAAAAGCATATTAACTGTGCAGTAACTACTATTTATTTGAGACAGTCTGTAGATCTGAATTCTTCAGCTAAATCATACTGCAAGGACTTCTGGAGAAAAATGTTGTGGAGCATTTGGTGTTATTTTGTCCTTAAGTCTTAAAGAAATATTGATGAAAGTGTGCAGGTCCTCCTGGACATCAAAACTATAACATACATATATATATATATTAAGATTGACTTGTATGTTCAAAGCATTTTAGATAACTGCAGTCAACAAGCTAAGCAAGTTTTTTTTCCTAGCTGTGCTGTAAATCCAAAATTTCTTGGTCAAAATCATACTGTGTATTCATTGTGTAGCATTGAATTTCACAGGTTATCAGAAACCTTGAAAAAACATCTTCTAAAAAACCTTTCATATTCTAAAAAAGAAAATCACTCTAAAAGTTATTAACATCTTACTATATTAACTGCCTTTAAAAATGCATGTCTTCAAGTTTGTTTTTGAAAGCTTTCAGACATTCACTTGACTCTATGGGAGGCTCCAAGATTTCTACCCTTGACCAGATGTAAAACTGCTTAATCAGAAAGGCTGGCAGCTAACGAGTTGATCACTAGCCAGAAAGCAAGCTGTAGAACATATTTGGAAATTTATCTTCTTCTAACAACTTTGCCTTTAATTGTACATATCTACGGACACATTTGAATGCATTTATCACATGCTACAGCCAAGTAGAGAATAAATAGACTTGCAATATTTCTTCAAAAGAACATATATGTGTATAACTATGGAACACTCCCATAAACACATTTCTTGCAATCTTCCCTGCTGAAGATAATTATTCAGAGGAAATTCCATACTTTTGAGAAACCTCATAATTTCTTTCTCCTCTCATTTCTTGCTTTAAGTTGGGACTTTCTTCTTCTGAGTCAAATACGTCTTTTTATATTTGTAGATCACACCTTCTCTAGACTACACAACCTGCTGATCTGGTTTATCTGTATAAATACAGCAGTACACCACCAAAAGTCATACAAAGAGATGTATAGGAGTAAATAAAGAAGTCCTCCGTGCATCTGTCTGTACTTTATAAATGAAACTGTGTGTCTAGATACCAGGAGCAAATTCAGAGTCTATACTTCATCTTGTTCCTTCACATGGCACAAAGAGCTCCATTGTTGCTCCTGTAGCATCATGACTGTCCTTACTGGTGTTTTGCCCTGTCTCCTGCCAACCTCCCCTGTACTGGTGACACTGCTGGCCTCAATTATTCTCCCCTAATACACCTGGATAATAATACTACCATGTGGATTTTTTCAGAAGTAAAATGCATATATTTTTATGCAATTATGGAAAACAGTTTGGTCAGCAATAACCATCAAATTTATTTGTCAGCGTAATTTCTTAATTTTAAGCAGATATGCATGGACTGCATCCACCTTTCTCCGTCATTGCTAATATAAGGTGGTTTTTTTTCTCAAAAGATAAAATCCATCTGTTCTAAAATGTGGGGTTTTATTATGCATGAACAACACAAACTCAGCGCAACTTTTTAAACAAAGAATCACAAAAATGGGAATATATAACCAGAGCATTAATAACTGTTTCCTCAGTATTTGCATATTTTCCCCAAAGCAGTGTGCTATATTTATTTCTTGTAAATTCAAATTTTAAAATGCTCATGAATATTTATTCGCTTTTTCTATTTGTTGTCACAATTTATTTGACTTATTTTTTTTCTACCAAGAGACAACTTGGCATTTCATTTTTCGATTATAACACTATCTAAACACAAGCTAAAACATCTAGGCAATACACAAAGATATCATAAAAGGAAGAGAGAAAACATGGAATTAAATGGAATAAACTTCATTAAAGGGCTGGCAGGGGGTGGCATGCAAAGATCAACCAGTTTTGGATGGGTTTAATTTCAGATTTTTCCATTTGCTTGACAAAACTTACACAAATTTGAAAAACTGAAAGAGCTGACCCATGTATGGGAAGTTCAGCTGACCTGCTCAAAGCTACTGTGAGATTCTACTTGCTGAGCCCATTCAAAGGGCTTGGAAAGAAGAGCATTTGGACTGAATGAGAGTTCAGTATTACTTACTTCATCTGGGGGGCAAATTACACTCAACTGTACTCAACTGTTCCTACAGTACCCTATAAGTGTGTCATATTGTACCAGTCATTTAATGAAAAGAATACAGCTATGTGGAAAGAAACTAGAAATCAGAATGGACAGTTAGAGATCTGCTAGCTCTTTTCTTTCTGAAAGCTAGGAAGAGACATTCCATGCTTGTGAAGCTCTAACAACACCCTCTCACCACGTATGAGGTCACGTGTAGAATTGAAGCCAGGTTCATAAAATCTTGGTTTTCTAGAATCTTCAGTCCTGTTACAGGAACCTAGATTGTCTTTAGGCTTGGAAAAAGAGGCAACAACTTATGACAGCCAAGAGGTTTCCTAAGCCTATATCAGAGGAGTCATCAACCAACTGTGCCAGTTCTTCAGACAAAGGCTGTGTATTAAGGAAACATTTCTTTTAAGGCAGAACACAACGGCTTTGGTAGGAGACAATTGGGATGTAGTAGTTGGTTTTGTTCAGTCTTTGGGATGAGATACCTCTGATATCTGGAGTTTCTATAGATTCTGTAAGCCTGTGTATACCTCCCTGACATACTCTGGTGTAGTTTCTCACATGCAATAAAGAAACAGGAACAAAGACAAGGTACAAACAAAGGAGACAGGAGGATGACAAGGTGAGACTGAACACTGTTTTATGGCTATCTAAAATTAATATGAGGTAAATAAATTGTTCCTAAAATGGAGCATGTCTCTTTGATAGAGGACAATTTGCAGAGAGTAGATATTCAATCAAAGCAAAGGGAGGAAAAAATAAGAAGCTGCTAGAAAACTGTCTCTCTCCCTTTCCCATCCCCTGCATGTATTTATCCTGGTCTCCTTTCTCCTCCTTTTCCTTTGGGAAGTGAGCTCTCTATTCAGTCAATAGCATGAAGTAACTCTGACTTTGAGCTAAGAGGAACAGAGAAACAGGAAAATGGAAAGCGAAGAGGTGAAGGAAACAAAGCTGAGATTTGAGGTGAAGCACCAATTGACTTACAGAGCTCCTTATTTCTCACTCTCAGATATAGTTAACTAAGGTGACCAGCTCAAACAACACAGAGGCCTACGTTTAGTTAAGTGAATTATCTCTTGGTAAACCATAGTGTTTAAATTATAACGTATAACACAACATCTATAAAGGAGAAAATGTAGTTTACTGACATTTACTGTCTTGTTTTTTCTTTAAAATCCTAGGCATCCCTTTCAGTTACAAGGAATCTCATTTTTATTTGCCAGGTCTTAAGCACTGGCCTGAGCCATATGTATCAATTAACAATTAGCACATTGCCTAGCACAGTTTTGGTCTGTTCTACTTAACAGTCCTCTGGACAATCCCAAACATGATTCAGGATATAGAACCAGACTTTGTTTCCAGTAAGCAGTGTGGATGGTGTTGTACAATATCTGTCTTGTTTTCTCCAAAAACATCCCAGTTGCCTTTGCACTTCCTGAGGAGGTTTCTTTAGATAAGTCATCTAATGAAATAAAAAAAGAAATAAAAAAATATTTTTTTCCTGAAAAAATGTTCAAAAGGGGATACATACTTTAGCTGAAGGTGAAGCTCAGAAAGTCCCGAAGCATCTTGTGAACTTATAGCACTGAATAATACATCCAAGAGGCAGCCAGTAGGCAGTTTTTAACTGTAAGCTACCTATTTGTCTCTGATTCTTATTCTTAATTAGACAATGACATTAATTTCATTTGTTGATCTCTTCAGTTCTTAGACACTCCCTGTTTAATTTTCATGACTCCTACATTGATGGTTAATGTCCTGTTTTCCAAGCTGTTGACATCTTAATTTATCTGATCTGCTGTCTGACAAATTTTGAATTGTTCATCTGTCCAGATATGCTGGTCATCCTCATTAAGAAATTTTTGTTTTATGGACTGAACAAGCCAATCTCTCTGTGTCACTTAATTAAACCAACATTATCAGTCTGTTCTTAAGTATCTTCATGATATCATTTGCAGGAAGTTTTCTTTTGCACCTTTTTTGAAATAAGAAATGTATTATTCCGTTTTCTAACTGAAATTTCTGGGCAGTATTTGTCATGCAATGTAGTATTCAAGCATTAAAAATAATGAGAAACACTCTACACCTCCTTATTGACTGGTTGATGGATCACATGTAAGGCATAGCAGAAGGCTCAGTGTTTCAGCATGATCAAAGAGTAAACAGTTGGTCATATAGGCCAATTAGGCTAACAAAGTAAATATTTGAGCACAATAAAAGTACCCTTTATGCAGGTGCAACAAATAATAATAATGAGGTGAGTAAAATAAATTATGGGATGATAGCTGCTGAATGCTTAGAAATACACGTAGCTATTTAATGTATAAAATAGGTCATATTCAAAATGAACAGCAATATAAGATGCAGCACAACACTTAAACTAGATGAAGCAGTGCTGTTACCCAGTTCCTGCCTTTAACAGGTGGGGTCCCTTAATGACTTCCAGCATACAGAATCATGGAAGAGATTAATGGGCTCTATTCACCTTTAAGAGAGAAAGCACTGTTTCTCACAAGGACAAGTATTTAATGTGCACGGAAAATACTGAAGACAGCATATATCATCATAAAAGGAATTCTAAGTGCTAGCAATTTGTTTTCTTAAGTAATAATGCTAGTATATTTTTTCTTAAGCAATAGTTTGTCCCTTGATGTTCTTCAAGTAGCATCTCTTATTTTACTAGTGTTACAGATAACATAAATTAGATATAACATTTAAAGCCAAATTGAACATTTGATTTTTTATTTAGCTGCACAAATTTATTTATACTGAATATTTATCCTGAACACTTGAAAAAATGGCTGGATTTTGGTTGCTCTTAAAGCCCCAAGTTCCAGTAAATCAATAGTGTATGTTCTACCCACAATCTTTTCAAACATGTAATTTAAGAGTTAAGGAAGGTAGGAATGTCAAAAGCCTCTTAACTCAAATCCATTCTGCTTTTTCATCCATATCTTTAAGTCTCATTCAGACTCCCAGTTTGTAATTTCTAATATAATGATTTACAAACTTCATAATGCCTCTTTTTTAGTATTTTTCTCACACGTCACAGACATGTAGTTGATTGTTGAGGTCTCCTGTCTAGATATTAATAAATTCCTTATAGTATTTATATTTCTAAAAAACGCTTACAGACCCCTCCTAGATGAAGTAACTCTGGCATGGAAATATTACCCTCAAATAGTGTCGTGGTTTAGGCCCAGTGCATAACCAAGCACCACAATGCCCCCAAAAAAAGGCTAGTCAAAATAAGGACTGGGAGGGCTTGTCACCACTTAAACAGCTCGCAGGCAAAAGACAGACTCATCATAAGGAATAAAAAACAAAACTATTTTAATTTCTTACCAACATCAGAGTAGAACAAATGAGAGCTACAACCAGATCTTAAAATCAAAACACCTTCCCCCCCTCCCCTCCCTTCTTCCTGGGCTCAGCTTCTGTTCCCAGTTCCTTCACCTTCCCCCTCCCCCTTTGCCTTGATGTGCAGGGGGATGGGAGTGGGGGTTGCAGTCAGTGTTCACATGTAGGAAAGATTCTGCCCAGCCTCTCTCTCTCTGCTTCCACGTGGCCCCCTTTCTATAGGGGAAAAAAAAAATCCTCAGAAGTCCAATGTGGGTCTGCCCACAGCTGCAGTTTCCCTCACACACAGAACTGCTTCAGACCAAGTCCACAAAACTGCAGTCTGGGTCTGCCCATGGTCACAGTTCCCTCACACACTACTGATCAACTCGGCTCTCACCACAGATTGCAAAGGGTTTGCAAAGGTTGCCTGGGTTCTGTGTCCTGCTCCTTCTCCCTCTCCTTTCTTTCCTTCAAACCAACCTTGGTGTTCTTCAAAGTTGTTCTCCTTGGGCCCCACTCCTTTCTCTGCTGCAGGTCTCTTCTGATGGTTATGGAGATCCCGGCTCTCTCTCTCTCTTTTTCAGGATGAAGTTGCAGTGGGACTTAAGATTAAGTTGCAGTCGAGGCCAGCCAAGACCAGCCGGGCAAGGCTGGGGCCCCACCCCCCCCACCCGGGGGTGTGCTGGTCAGGGCCAGGG
>NW_010164347.1:0-1577 GCF_000695765.1 Mesitornis unicolor | reverse complement strand
GGTCAGAGGTGGGTCTGACAAAGGCAAAAGGGGAGCTTTTCAGGTAGCTTCTTAAAGGGCCATGTCCATAGCCCTTACCCCCTTACCAAAGACACAACCAAAAACCCCTCACAGAAAACCCAATACAGACATCAGCATCACAAGACTCAGAAGCAGCTTTCTTCAGTGTACATTGTATGAAGTTTTAAGCACAAGGACATTTTGAGGGTGTAAGTGTGGAGCTAAGTGACTAATGCAAAGGTCAGACACCTTGACGTGGTATAATACTTCTGTGTCTGTCGCCCTAGATGTCTGTTCTTTATACCATTCCAGTTTGAAACTCCTCAAGCACACAGCAGCAGAACGCAGCAGAAAATCAAGAATAAATTCTATAACTTAGACTAGTGCTGTAGACCATGGAAATGCCATTCTAATCCATGTCTTTCAAAATTAGGAATGAGGTCATTTCATATATCTATTTACTTTATTTTCAAAATCCAATAACTCAGTGTGAAGGGCTTCAAAGCACAAGATAAATGTGGCTGGGCCACAGAGCTAATCATGTCAACTGGAAAATAACTGTAACTGCATCATTACCACTTAATGTGTTGGGTAAATCCAAATGTACCTGAAAGATAATAAAGAGGTGTCAGTATTATTCATATCTTTTAATTGCTTCCATTAAGATTCCTTTTTTTTTATCCTGAGGGCAAAATAGCATCACTTCATTGATTATACGGTGGATACGGAAAAAATAATAGTATGGAATCAAATATACTTTTGACCACCTGTTGCCATCTTATAGCTATAAGCAAGAGAATAACTTAGCAATAAAACCTATTTACAGTTAAAATTAAAATTGCTTTTAACAGTTTTATAGCATGCAAACAATTAAAATAATTATATCAGGCAGCAGCTGTTCTTTCACACTTGTGGAAAAGGAAAGAAGAGGAAAAGGCTGAAGAATTTAGTTAGGTAACTTCGTCCATTACATGGGATGGGAATGGCAAGAAATAGGTAGATTCTCTGTAAAAGGCTAAGAGTGGACCTAAAGAATTGAATTGGTTTTATAATGTATGTATTTTTGTTCTAGGTAAATAAGTCTTTTTGTACCACCAAGAATATGGCTTTTTAAATTAAGTTATTAAATAAAATGGCCTCTAGGTTGCCAGCTGTGATGGTACCATGCAACCAGGGTCCAACCTCTTGAATCCAATTCCTTGTTTTATTCAGTGTCTTACAATATTACTATTCTCACAACATAAAATTATTTTTTAGTAACTCCAGCACTGGCACAGGATCAGACCCAAAACCCATTTCCTCAAGTATCCTGTCTGCCAGTGGCCAGAGTAAAACACTTACAGGAACAGAATAAACTGAACATATATCCAAACTGGGATCATTCAACCCAAGCAGTATGACTAAGTTACTGGGGAAATGTAATACTGCAACTCTGTACTTCTCAGAGGAATGTCAAATTGTTTTACCTGCTACTTGAAAACATGACAGGTAATGAGCACATGTGTGCTCAACATAAAAGTGACAGTACAATTCTGGATCCTTCCAGGCTTTTATTTATTTATTTATTTATTTATTTA
>NW_010164346.1:34569-37117 GCF_000695765.1 Mesitornis unicolor | reverse complement strand
AGGGAGCACTCAATCCCCTCATCCAGATCCAGATCTAGAAGCCCCAAACCCAGATATTTTTAGATTAAATATAATCAGGAATATGTACTAGTCTGTGGGAGTTTTTTATAGCAACAAATACATGTACTAATGCAAATAATTTAAGTCCACTTTGAGTTTTCTTTAAAACTATATAGAAAAATATAATCCATATATAATATGGAAAAATGTCAAAACAGTCCATAGTCTGTTTCTTATCTGAACAAGGTATTATAGGGACTTAGGATAAGATCAGTTATCCTTTAGAATCTGCTTGCCCTTTGCTTTTAGTTCTTGACACCTTTTGCAGAGGTTTACAGTTGAACATTTGTTTAGTCATTCTTGAAGCTGGTCTTAAAAATGCCTTTAATTCTGTATGTAATACTTCTGTATAGCTTGATAGCTTGCCTTAAGTTTTGATTAGACTTAAAAAATAATCTGTTTGCTAAGTACCTAATAAATAACGAGTAGCCTTGGCACATAGAGAGGGTTTTAATGTAAGAGTATTTCTTAAATCATCCCACTAATAAACAAACTTACCTGATTTACAGCTATGTACATAGCTACATTTGCTTTTAATCAAACAAGTGGTTTTGCTTAGATGATGACAAACTAATGTTGTTCTTGGATAGTCTTGACAAATTCTGAAGAATGCGCTAATATCTTGTGTTTCTCATGAAGAATCTTAAATGAAAGAATTTATGTTAAGTAGAAGGTGCAAGGCAGGTTATTAGACTGAAAAAGTGGAGCTATTAAGTATAGTATCTTGTAAGGAAATTGGAAACAGAAAATCTTCAAGCTTTTTCGTATATTCTTTCCTAATTGTATAAAGCAAGCTTATTTTCAGAGTTGTATTTAAACTTTGCATGAAAAACCACCTAAATCACTCCAACGGAAAAAAAAACCCACCACACAAACTCACTTCTGCCTGTTTGTGAAACAATGAAAAAGTGACTACAATCATTCATCAGATAGATAAAGGGGAGTAGATAATACAGACTGAGGCAAGAGCAGCTTTTTTTGAGGCAGTTTTGCTTTCTACCAAAAAAAAGTAGACTAGAAAAACAGTAATTGGTGGTTGTCATCACTCTGATAAAACTCAGTATATTTGACCATTTTTAATAGTGACAAACGCAGAGCTTGAAAAGTAAAAGTCACAGGTTTGGGAGAATAGGGCTTTAAGCACACCCTGGTTTATGGCTAAAAAAGTTTTGGTGGTGATACAAAGGACAGGGATTGAGGTGGGGAAAAAAGTTGAGTGTTAGTATGAAAAAGGAGTTCATTGAAATGAGACATGAGAGATAAATCATTGGAGTTTTGCAGCCAGATGGACAGTTCTTGAGAGCGCTAAAACAGGCATTTATAGTGGAACAGATGAGGAAAGTGTCTCCAGCAACTGTGACACCCTCATGGTGTACAATACAAGTGACACCAGCATATGTAGGGTAGCAGAAAAGCATTGCATCAGTGCCATTAGCTGTAATCTCAGGGAGTGCATTAAAGAACACAAAGAAAATAAGTTGCTTTGATTAAACAGACATCTTTGAAGAAAGTGTCTCTCATAACTAAAGATAGGTTTTCAAAAGGAACACTTTCACTGTTTGTATGTGAATTTTGTATACAAATGTTCATGTGCAAACAGTCGTTGCTTCAAGGTATGACTAAGCGATAAAGGTGCAGGTATTCTCCCTTTTACTGAATGAGGAACTGTTTGCTCACAGGTGATGTGTTTTCACAACAACTTAAATGTTAAGTATTTTAAATTTCTGTAAGTAAAGAAATACTTGAGGTGTTGATAGAAAGAAACCATTACCTTTCATTAAGTTCCTTCATCATTACTCTATTTCATTTTGACCAGTTCTGTGTTACACTGTGCAGTTTGCTGCAGCTCTTTGTCTTACGCGTTGTATTGCTGCTTTTTCATATCCCTAAGCAAACGGAAGGATCAGTTTTGTTCAGTGACTTCTGGTTGGTTTCTTGGGAGGTCAGTTTCTAGATATTACAGAGATTAATAGCATAGACATCTGTGAGAAACACCATTGTCTTTATATTTCAAGGACATAAAACATGAAGAAAGCTTGTAATTTAAACACTGAATTTTTAATCCCCGCTTTCAAAAACAGAGACACCTGTTTTGTTGTGGGAGTTTGGCTTTAGTTTAAATTAAAATTAGGTTTATATAGCTTCTCTGGTTCCAAGATTGGTTGAATATGGACATCTGGGGAGATGGGGGAGGAAATGAAGTGGTGATATCTATGAATACGGATGTGAAGTGTAAATTTCAGTCTTCACTTGAAGGACTTCAGCCTACTTGCAAAGGCTAGAGATCCTGCTGTGTAGAATCACTATGTAGTTCTTGATATAGAATCCTAGAATCATGGAATGGTTTGGGTTAGAAGGTACTTTAAAGATCATCCAGTCCAAACCCCCTGGCATGGGCAGGGACACCTCCCACCAGACCAGGCTGCCCAAAGCCCTGTCCAGCCTGGCCTTGAACACTTCCAGGGAGGGGGCATCCACAACTTCCCTA
>NW_010164346.1:33582-33890 GCF_000695765.1 Mesitornis unicolor | reverse complement strand
GTGTTGAATGCACCGCCCAGCTTGGTGTCATCCACAAACTTGCTGAGGGTGCACTTGATCCCACTGTCCGTGTCGCTGACAAAGATGTTAACCAGTACCGATCCCTGGGGAACACCACAGAATCACAGAACCCCTCATCCACCAAGCAGGTCACCTCGTCATAAAAGGAGATGAGATTGGTCAAGCAGGATCTGCCCTTCCTGAACCCACGCTGACTGGGCCTGATCACTTGGTTGTCCTGCATGTGCCGTGTGATGGCACTCAGGATGATTTGTTCCATCACCTTCCCTGGCACCGAGGTCAGACTG
>NW_010164346.1:28118-33469 GCF_000695765.1 Mesitornis unicolor | reverse complement strand
GCGGAAAGTGGCTTGGCAAGCCCTTCTGCCAGCTCCCTCAGGACCCTGGGGCGAATTCCATCTGGCCCCATAGACTTATGTATATCTAAGTGGTGTAGCAGGTCGCTAACCACCTCTTCATGGATTATGGGGGCTTCACTGTGCTTTCCATCCCTGTCTTCCCACCCAGGGGGCTGGGTACCCAGAGTACTGCTGGTTTTCTTACTAAAGACTGAGGCAAAGAAGGCATTAAGTACCTCAGCCTTTTCCTCATCCCCGGTCACTATGCTTCTCTCCACATTTACTAGATGGGGGAGACTCTTCTTAGTCTTCCTTTTGTTGCCAATGTATTCATAGAAACCCTTTTTATTGTCTTTAACAGCACTAGCTAGATTAAGTCCAGCTGTCCTTTGGCCCTTCTAATTGTCTCCCTGCACAGCCTCACGGTAGCCCTGTACTCCTCCTGATATGCCTGCCTTTTCTTCCAAAGATCATAAACACCACTCATCACTGGTCTCCATTTGGACATTGAGCTGCTGACTGCAACTCTCTGAGTGTGACCATTCAGCCAATTCCTTATCCAGCAAGTGGTCCATCCATCAAATCCACATTTCTCCAATTTCACAACCAGGATGTCATGCTGGACAGTGTTGATTGCTTTGCACAAGTCCAGGCAGATGACATCAGTTGCTCTTCCCTTATCCACCAAAGCTGTGACTCCATCATAAAAGGTCACCAAATTGGCAAGGCATGATTTGCCCTTGGTGAAGCTGAGTTGATTACCACATATGATGACCTGTTTAATATAATGCATAACTGGTATTTTCATTTCATCCACTTAAAGTTCTGTTTGCTGACACTGGTTGTTCTGTTTCTCTCAGCATCAAATGTTCTGCTGCAGTCTCCAACACCTTTCTACGTTGTTAAGCTGTAGGGCAGCTTTCTGAGTTGTTTCCAGCAATTGTCCTTTAAATCACAAATGAGTAAATCGTTCTTACCAGACAGTCTAAGTCTGAGCAGCAGAAAGGTACAGTATGCAGAGACTCAATTTCACATTTCTATTGGATGCAATTGGTGAAATGAAAGATTATAGGGAGGACAGGTTTCCTCCTAGGGGAGGAGCCATCCGTGGTAACGTCCAAAGCTGCTCAGTAAGATATTTAAAATTAGAATAAATACTGCATCTAATTATTATCTGGCTTATCTCTAAAGGTGCTGGACATGCACCTTCTACAGGGTGTCACAGGCGCTGTAATACATGAACTTGTCCATTCTGTTGCCACAGAACATTTAACCAGATCAGACCACAATAAAAAAATCACCACCACCCCCAAAACAAACCTCAAAACGAAACATGAATACTTATCTGACAAATAACCAAAAAGCCTTTCTAGACAAGGAAACCAACCAGATTGCTGAAGCAGATCCTAAAAGGAACAACAGCAAAAATTTTCATACTGCTTAATAGGTAAAAATGTGTGCACTGTGGCAAAGATGAAGCAGCACCTTGCACCGAGGTGCCCTTAGAGTGCCCAGTGTCCAGACATGGTGATAATGCTGGAGTTTAATTGCTGAGATTTGATGGTACTAATTCAGCCCCTACCAGCCTATTTTGAAAATTTTTGTCTGAAAACAGGCAGGCAGACTCAGGAGGGTCATGAAAAAATTACTTGGAGCAAGGTTACCTGCTAGAAATATACTGCAATTAATGGCCAAAGCTATCAGGGAGGTGATCTGTGTTCCCAAAACATCTTGTATTAGAACAGTGTAATTACTACAGCCTAGGACTGGAGTAAAAGTTATTTCCTCTGTGCTGTCAAACAGCTTATACTCGACTTAAATAGGCACTTGTTTGAGGTTTTTTTCCCTCTCCTCCCATGAAGTTAACAGGTAACAGCTGTTAACTCAGCAAGTCAGTAGCTCAGCTTGTCCAACACATATGTCAAGTATCTTTTCTCTGCTAACAGGGTCCATCTAATTTTCTCATTTCCCAAAATACTTTTTCTCCTGAAGATGTGTGCTGTAATGAGCAAAACCCGAAAGAGCCAGGTTACTGTTGGGATATATTTTTACATTAAGAGAAGTTTTTCAATTACAGAATAGGTGTCCAGAACCACAAAGCTATAGTGAATGCTTATTAGTGCTCACATGTTGTCCCCAGTGCTTTGGCATTTCCATTGCATGTTCTGTATAGACAAAATCAAAGCTGGGTGCTGTCAGGCAGGCATTGTAGAGAGGAGCTGCCGGTACCGTGGTATTGGGATAATGAGGCCCCGACTCCTCATTTCCGTGACTATAGAATCTGAGTGAATTGATGCTCTCACACTTGCCATGATCAAATCCAGCCTTGGCGGTCAGAGATCCCTGCTAACTAAGGTGTTGCTCACCCAGAATACCGTACTGTGTAAAAAAAATCAGCAGAAAGAAAATGCATGCTTCTTTCCAAAGTCTAACCTGTACAACTGACCCCCCATGTAACAGTTGCAAGCAGCAAGCCTGCTTTTTACTCTGGAAGAGCTGTCCTTTGGAGGGCCAGCTCTGTAGCACAGCACCTAGCAGCTCTCGGCCCACAGAGGAATTAAAGACAGGCTTCGTTTGAAAGTACTTGATCTGTGGGCAATAAACATAAGGAACAAGAAACTGTGTGTTGAACACCAACCAAATGCCTTACAGAAAGTGGAAATCTGATGTCAATAACAAAATTGCTGATCCTTTTTTTTTATACTATGAGCAGAAGTTGCAGAGTGCTCTGCTCCATCAGTTTCAACTCTCCTATTTTCATCTAGAAGTCCAAGCTTCAGTGGCTGTGTGCTAAGAAAGTGAACTGCCTGCACTCTGGTAAAGAAGAAGGCAGCAACACTGACTTTCTTCACAAATTTCTATGGGCTTTGAATGACAACAGCTAGTCCCTGACCTAGGAGGGCAACTGAAAAACAGGAAGTCAGAATAACCAAGAGTCTAGATATAGTACTTTTGAAGAGCAATGAATTAAATCAAGAGTACTGCAGAAAAGTTTAGTTCTCTGTGGAGAACAGAAAGTCTTTGTTTTAAGGAAGTTTGCTATTAAAAAAACCCAACCAAACAAACCAGCCTTGAATCATGCTAGTATTCTTTTTACTTCAAGGACAAAATCAAAGGTGGTGTGTTTCAAGTTACGAGTTTTGCCACAAAGTTTCCTTTGTTCAGGTTTGAATACAGCGCAGGCTTTTCAGTGGCATTGCAACGAAATCTATTTGACGGTGTGTGGCAGATGCACCCGCCCTGCTAAAGACCCAGAAAAAGCAGCACCAAAGTTTCTGCCCCTGGCAGCGCCAGGACTGCCTCCTCCCCTGTCACGGCTGCTGTCGGTCCACACAGTGGGTGTAAAAGGCAGGAAAGTTGGGGTCCTCAGCCAACAAGCGACGGACGTGACCATATTTGACCACAGATCAGATTCAACCAGGGTATAAATGGGGCCCTGTTGGAGGGCACATTTGAGTCGGTCTTCCTCGGAGCAGCGGGTCTGCAGTTGGAGGCTCTTCCCTTGAGTTGGGATGCCATTTAAGGTAACTTCTCAAGGTTGAGAGCCTTCCCTTTTTAGGTGATTGTGCATTTTGGATCATTTGGCCTAAAACATAAGAATTCTTAACTCAGCTGTGTGGTAATATTCCCAGCCAGTATATTGAACCTGTATTTGTTAAACGTCAGTGGAACGCTGTTGTGGTGAATTAAGTTTTGGCTGCTTGATTTCAGTTGCCAATTAAAAGCTTGTTTGAGTTCATTACTGTCCTGGTTTGAGCTAAATAGAACTATTTTTCTATTTAGTGATTTTACTTTTCAGCTCAGTCTCATCTAAGTGGCTTTCTGAAACTAGCAGCATGTTCTTCCAGACTGCATACTGCTAGAAACTGATAATCTCAAGGCCAATTGTCTCACCATGGGTGCTGTGTCTGCACCTACAGGAGTGGGACCAACTAGGTATTCCAGCCCACATACGTCATACTCAGTATAAAGCTGAGGGATCACGACGGTCTCGACCCTTCCATCTTGGACCCTTCCTTCCGTCTCAGTCCTGCAATGGCTGAAGTCCGAGCAGAACCCTGCTGGTTTGTCTGTCTCCAATCTCAATTCGTGTGTTCCTACATCCTGCTCCCACCTGCTGCTGAGTCCGGTCTGGGACTTTTCCAGAGTGCTGCTCCACAGAGCCTCTGGTGACATATTTGTCATTGGGGGGGGGGGGGGGGGGGGGGTTTTTTTATGTATGTATGTATGTATGTACATATCTGTATATATTTCAATATTTTCCTATTTACATTATTATCCTCTAGTATTATTGTTTTATTAAACCTGTTAGTTTTATTTTCCAACCCTTGAAGTCTCTCTCTCTTATTCTCTTCTCCCTTCTGGGGAGGGGAGATGGGTTAATAGAGAGAGTCTGACCAGGATTTAGTGGCCAGCCCAGCCCTAAACCACAGCACTTACTTGTGTGTGTAGACATTTTGGTGTGATTCTGTGACACGGTGGGGAGATAAAACATCCCTAGAACTGTGCCCCACTTAATAATGCAAAAGTAAGCAGGAAGCAAAGGAAGATAAAAGGATAGATAAAATTAGATTGGAAATTATAATGGAAGAAGAAAATGTGAAACAAAAGGTGATTCATAGAAAGATTTTACATTTAGGCCAGGCTAGCTGAGCTATAGTAGCGAGGGCTAGTCAGTGCCAATAGGCCTGCACTCCACTGGGTGCTGCTCCCACAGCTATGAAGAGGCTATGACTGCAGAAATAACTTCAAGGGCATAAAAGGAGCTCACCAAGATTTGAGAAGGAGGAATAGAGGAGAAAAATTGTGAAAATGAAGTTATAAATATGATGTAACACTGCTGGTGACATGCTACTTGTACCACTCATGGGCAAAATAAAGGAATGAGAACTTATCACAAACACATGAAGGGGGATCATAACAATAATAATAAAGAAATGATCTGAAGTAACAATGTGAGTAATAGCAGAATCGTGAGGAGGCAGTGCAGGCCTGTCATGATGGACAGTTTCAGTCAGGGAGAGAGCGTTGCCCTGGATTTCAATAAGGAGCAGACTTTCAAAGTTGCTTGCAGTCACATGAAAATGGAAGAAGTTTCCAAATGAGAGCACACTCAGAATCATCACCAGAACTGAAAACCTACTTCACTTACAGTGGTGGCATGACAAAGTGGTGGCAGAACAAAGAGCACAGTGCAGCTGTGACAAACAGAAAACTGGCAGGTAATAGTGCATTCATAAATAAATTCTTTTATTACTTTCACTTTTTTCTAACATATATTAGAAGCCTATAATTGTTTTCTGGTTCTTACATTGTTATTTGCTTTTTTAAATCCTGCAGTACCAAGCCCT
>NW_010164346.1:0-28087 GCF_000695765.1 Mesitornis unicolor | reverse complement strand
ACCTTTTCTGAACCTGATGCAAGAGAAATACTAACAAAAACCAACCTCCAAACAAACAAACATCCCCTGGCCCAAACCCCAAAGTCTTTGCTTTTGGCTTCTTTCAGACATCCTATCATAACAACAATGTATTCCCAAAGCAATAATTGCAATTATTGTAGGTAATCTATTAAATTACTCCGATGCTTTCATTGCTCTCCTATGAAGTGAGTGAACAATAAACTTCAAATACTTAAAGGGCCTAGTTATGAAACTCAGACACAGAAAACAGCCTTGCTTGCCCAGCCTGGACCAATATCATTGCATTAAGGGAGCTGATTTATGTGACAGCTGGCTCTTGCATGTGCATCTTATGTGTTAAGAATTGAGCCAGAGAATGAAATAAATTAAGGTGATTCACAATCAATAAAAAAACTTGCATTCCCTAAATATGCACAAAAACACTGAAGTTAAAGCTGTGGGGAAACAGATAACAGCTGGCCTTGGTATTAAAGCTTAAATTTGGTTCCAGTGCTAATACCAGCAAAATGCAGCATTACTCCTTGCATGCCATTCTTGTATTATCAGGTAGTAACAAAAATCAAAGCTTTCACTCAAAATCATGTTGTGCCTAAGTTGTATATTTTGGTGTACTGCACCTGTATTAAGGAGCTATTCTAACATTCACTGTGTTACGTGAGACGTTTAATCACAGAACAGCAGGCTCTGCTGTCCGCTCAGCAAAACATTTTGAATCTCATGGCTAAATAGATTTGTAAGGTGCAGTAGAAGTTAATGGACGAAGTGATCCTCCTGAGGAGTTTATGTCCTGCTTTATTGTAAGCTGTAAATTGTTTTTGGAGAGGAAAGTTATTCTTTTCTGTTATTAACATGATGACACTTACTGGATCTGAAATAGTTTCAAAGCTGGGACAGCAATATGCTCATGTCAGTCCAACCCAGCACACATAAAAGAGTACCTTACCAAAATACTCACCTTTCAATCTCAGAAGAGAAGTATGTGGACGTAACAACAACAAAACCCTTGCCATAGTATCCGTGTCATGACAAATTCGTTCTTCTGGTTTTCTTCACGGTTATTTTTACATAAGCGTAGCGTTCATTAAGACTCTTTGTCTAAAATGGTAGAGAAATGGTCATCAAGGTACCAAGAAACACCAGGAAATCAAAATTTTCTATTGACAATATCAGGAAACCAGTGGAATTTAATCTACATGCACACATCTTGCATGAGCTGAAAGAGGCAATTTTCAATTTTGTTTAGTAATCTCCTGAGTCTTCCTGCCAATTTTCAAGGGATTTTTTGTCAATGAAGGTACCAGTTAAACCAAGTAATGCCATCTCTAAGCCTGTGCAGTCAGACAATTACAGCAATTTCTACCACATAAACTTCTTTCACTATCAAGACACACAAGATATATTATCAGCTGATTGATATTAAGTTGCCTAAAGCATGAAAACAGGAGTTTCAAGTATTCAGTGCATGAGTAACATCAAGCAGCAATTTTGCAACATTATATGCTCACCATACCCATTTTGGGTGAGTCACAACAAACTTGTACATGGGGTGGTCTCCAGTGGTTCCCCAGGTCTGGCCATAGTGGTGAAAGCTCATTCAGCTGTGCTTAAAAGCCACTGAAACTTAAGACAGAAAATAAGGAAGGAAACACAGAGCTAGGAGCAAAAAAATAAAACAGCCACCTTTATCAAGGAAATGTTTGCTGGTTTTGTTGTTTGCCAAAGAGAAGCTTTGTTTTGGCTAAGAACAAAGAAGAGAAATTTGGGTCCAGTCTAACAAAAGCCTATATTTTTGATGTCAGAACTGAACTTGAGTTCTCTGGGTAATTCTAGATTTTTTGCTAATTTCTTAGGGTTTGTTGCAAATCAAAACAGGGGTTGTGTGTGTCCATATATGTGAGTGGGTGGGTGTATAAAAAGGATCAGCTTCACCCTCTTCCAAATATCCCCTGGTAGTTAATTAAAGAATGTACAATTGCCTATGGATATTTTCAGAAGTTACCATGTGATTTAGGAAATAATACATTACTTTCACAGAGATCAGAGATCTTTGCTTCTGACTCAAAATGTACACTGTAAAATCCCATCTTACATTCTTGTGATTTGAATTCTTTTCAGAAGCCATCATGGTTTTATGTGCTGCTTCTTTCTTTTTTATAAAATACAATTTACTACGTTGGCAAATGTCCATTTCCCGCCCAGAAGATGGCTCTGAAGGCTATATTGCAAGATACACATTTTTCTATACCGCAGTGCATACTTTCATGGGTGATATATTGCAGGCAGCTGAGCCAGAGGAATTTGCAGCCAATATGCGAATGTTTCCTAGAGCAGTTCTTTATTTTGCCCCAGCAGCCTTACTGCTTAAACCACTGCCAGTGAATCTGTGCAGAACTTGTGGGTAAACAGTGCGCTCGCCTGATTCCTTTAGCGTTTTTACAGCACCGTAAAATGGTATGAAGAGAAGTTCTATCTCTCAAGTCAGCCCCAGTCCTGTAAAATACTGTAAAGCCTCAGTTAATCTTGATGAGAGAAGGGAAAAGTTCCATCCAAAATCAGATTCTTTGTTAAATTAGTATATGTTTATACCTCTCATCTGTAAACAATTAACAAAATGCAAATTCTATCTCTTGCTGTATTGGGTTTTTCTGTGAGGGGTTTTTGGTTGTGTCTTTGGTAACAGGGGAAGGGCTATGGAGTTGGCCCTTTAAGAAGCTACCTGAAAAGCTACCAAAGCCAAGCCAATCAGCGGCCCTGCGAATTCATGTATTTAAGGGGGGTGCAGGGCATGCCTTGCTCTTTCTGGCACCGGCCCTGACCAGCGCGGTCCCAGGTGTGGGTGGTGCGTCCCTGGCCTTGCCCGCTGGGCTTGGCCGGCCCGACCACAATTTAAGCTTAAACCCCGCTGCAGTTTAATCCCCAAAAAAAGAGAGAGAGAGCCAGGAACTCCATAACCATCAGAAGAGACCTGCAGTGGAGAAAGGAGTGGGGCCTGAGGAGAACAACTTTGAAGAACACCAAGGTCGGTTTTGAAGGAAAGAAAGAAGAGGGAGGAGGAGGACGCAGAACCCAGGTTTCCCCTTTGCAATCCATGGTGAGAGCCAAGTCGACTGTGTGAGGGAACTGTGACCATGGGCAGACCCAGATTGGAGTTTTGTGGACTTGGGCTGAAGCAGTTTTGTTTGTGAGGGAAACTGCAGCTGTGGGCAGACCCATATTGGACTTTTGAGGACTTTTCCCCCCCCCTATGGAAAGGGGGCCACGTGGAAGCAGAGAGAGACACTGGGCTAAGTTGTTTTTCCCTGCTTTTTGAGAAGCATGTGGTGTGAAAACCGACTGCAACCTCCTACTCCCATCCCCTTGCGCCTCAAGGCAACGGGGGAGGGGGAAGGTGAAGAAACCGGGAACAAAAGCTGAGCCCGAGAAGAAGGGAGGGGTGGGGGGAAGGTGTTTGATTTTAAGATCTGGTTGTATCTCCCATTGTTCTACTCTGATGTTGGTAACAAATTAGAATAGTTTTGTTTTGTTTTTTATTCCTTATAATGAGTCTGTCTTTTGCCTGTGACCTGTTTAAGTGGTGAGAAGCCCTCCCAGTCCTTATTTTGACTAGGTCTTTTTTGGGGCATCGTGGTGCTCAGTTATGCACTAGGCCTAAACCACAACATTTGCCTAAGCAAAAGTGGCAATAAGAAGGGGAGAAACTTAATTTACCTGGGCAAAACTGAATTTTCTCTCACCTCCACTCCATGCCCAAGAAGACAAAAATATGATCTCATGCTGTGACTGTCTTGAATTGAGTTGCTTCAACAAAAGATCTGGCACTGAGCAAACTGAACCATAATACTAAGCTAGAGAATACACGGATTAAAGTAAAACAGCAAGTTAACTCACTGTTTCCAAAACTTTGCCTCACATTTGTTGGTTTCTTAATAGGTCTGACGTTTCATTTTAATTTCCTGTTCATTTTAATTTTCCTAGGAACAACACTGCCAATTCCGGGATTTATTGCCATTATAAAAGTTGTTTTAAATCAAACTGTATGATGGATTCATCCATTAAAACTGCCACAGCTTTACCTTGTGTTGTGGAAGCCGGGGTGGTAATGGTTTGCATTACAAATGTATAAAGTACATTGAATATGGATTTGTACCTCATTGCATAGTAATAATAATAATAATAATAGCAATGATATAATGAGAATTTTTCATCTAGGCTAGATTAGATTAATCTCCAAGCAAATTAATATCATGCTGCTTCTCTTTGAGGAAGGAGCAATTAGAACTCACCACAAACAAGTTCACCAACAAGTCACAACTCTATACTCCACCTTATTTTCTGTAAATCATATGGCAATTGGCGGTTGGTTTCCTGAGAAGGTCCAGCAGTGACACAGATCCAGATTTACCTGCAGAGGTTTTCCCTGTCTCTGTTGCAATGGGCAGGTCCCAGTGGTGCCCCTCCCTAGGCAGCTGGTGCCTGATCTGGTGTAATACTGTCCCATTTGAGAGTTGTGACTGAAGCCTTCTCATCAGATTGAGATTGGGACTTGGTTGTTGGAGTAGACTGACTACTGCTGTTCTCTACAGAAACACAGCAGTACTTTTGTACAGGTAGCATCACCACCTCATAAAATCATGTTACTTCCCACAAGACCAGTGTGATTAGCAGCAGAAGGATATTTCGTCTTTTTCTATGTGTTGTAAATGCCTCTCTCATCTTGCTCCCCAAGCTGTCCTTGGCAGGAGGCAGACCTCATTCACTGGTGTTCCATGCAGGAAGATCCTCACAAAATTTGACACTTTTTGCATGAGTTTCTTGGCTGGTTCCACAGGAATCTTTCTCGGGCTGGCTTCTGTTGCACAATACTTGACACTCTGTACTAGATATCAACTTGTAATGACCCTGTAGCACCCTGGAAGCATCACCAGGACAGAGAATTGAGCATTTTCCTTACTGATCCTTTACTTTTCCTGTCCCTCATCTTTACTTTTGCAATCTGAGTTATCAGTACTTTTTTATTTCCAAGGACCATTAAAGAAAATAGTTGCATTACAGGCAATTTTAGTTTTCCTTTGTTTCAAAACTTGAGAGAGTTAGATTCATTTCAAATCCAGTCACTGGAACATGAACCAAAAGTGTCCTTAGAAAGAAGAGCGACTTGTATACTAATTAACCTACCAAAACAGAGTTTGGCATTTGATTTGTATTGCTGGGAGGCATTTTTGTGACCCAGAACAGGCTGATGATGAGTCACATGACTAAATGCACAGAACTAATACTTATTGATACTTTAAGCAGAATATTTTGGGGTTGATCTCATACCAATACGTGACTTCAATTATTTTGCTATAAAAATCTTGGCTTTGCCTTGTGAAGCCAGCTGGATATATAAGCTTTTCATTTAATTATGGAAACATGAAAAAGTCTGGAAGATAAATGGAAATATTTGGAATTGCACTGTTCTCATAAAACTGGACAGGATAATAAAAATTACAATAATGAACAGTTTTATTGACTTTTTTCAATGTTGCAAAATGAAAACATACTTTTATGATAGTGGCAAACAGTGATAAGACATGAAAGAGAAAAATAGATCATAAGTTCCCAGTTAATATTTAAAATGGGTACTGCCAACTAGAATTTGACTCAGAAGACATCTGCTTTAAAGAGTAGCATTTTAAAGAAGCAGACACAAGAAACTATATGCAAGCATCCAAAGCAATTTTTCACTTGAGAGGGATAAAGAAAGTCTGCCTTCATCCTTTCTGCCTGTTAAACTCCCCCTATAATTTCATGTTTCATAAACCTCCCTTCTTTTTAGAAAAGCAGAAGGAAAAGAAGATCCATTTGGGGCACCTTACTTTCAGACAAGTATCTACCTTCCCCTGTTTCAGTTTCTATGGAATGTGGTTAGCTTACCCTGGTAACTTTAGGTTTTCACACACAGGTGCTTGCTAGACAAGTTTGTCTTATACTCAGGCAAGTTTGTATTCAAAGCACCCACACAATTTTACCAGATAATAATTCCCTGAGGATGCCCTAATTATCTCCTCTTTGCAGTCTGCATCATTATATGAGCCAAATGAGCAATTCTTTCTTTTGCATCACACTTACATAGGCAAGTAGGAGGTCAGTGCATTAAATTCAATGACACTAATTTTTGCTTGCTTGTTTTTCCATACACATTTACATGAGCAGATCAACAAGTGATCACAAATGTAACTTTCATGCTTATGTATGTATAAATAGCCAGCTGGATGGATTAGAACCAAGCTGTTACCCAGGGTGAGCAAAGAAAGAAATTATTCCCACCAACATACAACTACAGAGGGTGAGATAAAGGAAAGGGCTGTTGATACTGCCTTTGGTGAGTTTTGGGGGTCTATTTCTATTCTTCTTACACACACACAAAAAAAATGCAAAATAAACTGTGCTGTTATTTGTGATAGCCATTTGGAGGAGCAGAAAAAAATTAACTCGTAGTACTCTAATCCATAAGAGATTTTTTAAAATTGTTTTATTTTATTCTAGCTTTATAAATATAG
Source organism: Mesitornis unicolor (assembly GCF_000695765.1). Lineage (NCBI taxonomy): Eukaryota > Metazoa > Chordata > Aves > Mesitornithiformes > Mesitornithidae > Mesitornis > Mesitornis unicolor. Next base: position 21,524 of record NW_010164346.1, on the reverse strand, counting down.
TTAAGTTATATTCCATTATATCAATTTAGTTCACCTTTCACAATCACTTTCTAGATATAGTGAAACTCTAAAGTAACTTTAAAAATAGGAGGTTTAAGTTCTTGAATCAGCCAGGTAGATGATCTATAGACAATCATCCATCAGAAAAATTTGGTGACAAACTGAAATACATTCAGAAAAAAATAAGCAGATGCACAATGACTCTGAACCTCCCACATGGATGTAGTGGTTGACATCAGAGTATAGTAAGACTACTGAATTTTAGAAGTGCACACTCAAACACTGAGGCAATAGTGCTGCAGCCCAGTAGAAGCAGATCTGTGGCACTCAAACCATTGCAGACCACACTTAAAAGTATATCCAGAACAAACAGCATGTATTATCAAGAGAGAGAATAGAGCTGTGCAAGATATTCATTGGAGGAGAAGCTCCTGAAATTCTGATTGTAATATATTTGACGACATAGCCTAGGTGTGCTGAAAATATTTGTGAGCCTTTCAGGTAAACTTGAACTCAATTCAAAATGAAACAGGTAAGCCAGAGCTAAAACAAAGCAACAGAGAACAAACAAAAGGTATCTTTAGCCTGGTTTCCTTGGGCAATGCAACTTACACAATTGCACTGTCTGTGACTGAACTGGCAAACACCCATTGAGACAAATAGGTTGACTGGGGGAAGAGGTATGATAAACACAAAGTCACATCAGCTGAGTGAAAAAATTCTCTTCCAGGCAAAGTTAAACAAAAAACCAAAACACCACCTCCTCCATACACCCTTAAAAAGAATCCCGCAGTTAACCAACTGTGCCAGCAATATTTTCTGCACAATCTAATGAGACCTGAACCACCCACCTTTGTCAAATTTAAATGTATATGAAATCACAGGGAAGAAGAAAAGATGACCACAGGAAATGTATTGGCAAGAACTGGAGAGAAGGAGAAAGGAGTCCCAAATTTGCTACTTCAGGCAAAGCAGATGGACTGAGACACACCAAAGCAGACGTTCCATTGGGCTGGCAGATGTGAAACTGCAAAGCTGGAGAGAGCAGTTACAGCACTGAGTGAGCCTCTACAACAGATCACAAGTGTTCTCCTGGTTTGTTTCAGTGGAAGTTGACTTTAAATCATTCTCTGCAATGTTTTCAATTGCATTTTCATATATATACTGAACTAAAATATTCTGTTCCCATATTTAGTGCATTTTTTTCCTGTCTTTTCTCAATCCCCATTTCAGTATGCAGAGTTCTCCAAATTTAAATTTTCAGGATGCATTTTTAGATAAAAAAGATGTTTCAATGCTGAAATTTCCTTCTCATAATTTAGGCTTTAGATAGACAGGCTTCTAAGTCAAATTCTGTTGTGCAACTCACTTCAACACTTCAGTCAATTTTGTTGAATTCAAACACTTGTCATGATGATGAACTACTGAGTAATGGTTAAATCTGCAGTCTCCAGCTGCTAATTTCAGAAAAAATGCAGAAAATATAATGTCAAAAATACAGAAGTGTGCGTGTTCTGTTCATTACTTTCACAAGTCTCCTACGCAACAAATCCTTGGTATGACTGAAGAAGTCATCTTTAGCATATGTCATTCAGTAGCCTTTAAGAACTCCCTCATAATCAGTAACTGGAGAGATTGAAATCTAATGCCATTTATTTCAGCACAGCGACTATCTAACAGCTCGACTTATGATGGGATTAACAGAAACTGCCATGTTGAGAGGAATCCGAGAGGACCAGACCAGGCACACTAGCCATAGTTGTAGCTGAGGAACTGAGACAGAGCACTATTCATCCCACCACACAGGAAACCTGCAGGAGGTATGAAGTTATTCCTCCACTGCCAATCCCTGCAGAGTAGTCAGTACAGAGAATGGCAAACGGAAATCAATTAAAGAAAAAGAAAACAGACCCAAAGCTGATACCAAAGAAAGGCAGAGAGAAGTAGCAGGTACTTTCAATCTGCACTGTGAGAAATTTGGTGACACCTGGGGCAGCACTTGGGGGAGTTGACTTTTAAGTGTTTCAAATTTTCATGTTAACTTGCTTGTAAGATTTTCAACGAGGATAATTTAGTCTTTAGGAATCTCATCTACTACCAAAATAAAATTATAAGGATTATTTAAATAAAATTAAATTGAATAGGTTTGTGTGAACAGAAAGAAATGAGAAGGGAAAGGAGAATGTAATAAACCATGAACCTATAAACTTTGGTAAATTTGAATGACTGTATTGCTAAGTTGTACTTTATATAAAAATGTCATTTGTTTTCATATTTGCAGAGATTTAGAGGGTCAGAAGAGCAACACAGGCTGGATAAACTTGGACCTAAGTTTTGTGGAACACAAAAGGCAGAACTAATGGATTAGCTAGACAGAAATATTTTTCTGCTCAGAAAAAAGATTTAGAGGTTTTTTTCCCAGCTGCCAACTGACCTTTGATAACTCCTCTTGATGAACTGCATAAAGGTATTTAACTTAATCTGAAAAACAAGCCAGAGTCTCAATGCAGCTTTTGCTAAGTAACTATCTGAAAGGAAGTAGATGAAAAAGACTGCTGCCCTGGGCCTTGCTCTTATAAACCCTTATGCTGAGTATTCAGTAATTTAGTAATTTTCCCTTTGGCTGAGACTATGAGATAGTGTGAGACAACATTAATTATTCCTAAAGGTAATTCTGTTCAAAACATCTTTGTTCCTGCAAAGAGTAAACTTGGTAGTACAGAGGAGGGTCATGAAGATGATCAGAGGGCTGGAGCACCTCTCCTACAAAGATAGGCTGAGAGAGTTGGGGTTGTTCAACCTGGAGAAGAGAAGGCTTTGGGGAGACCTTATAGTGGCCTTCCAATACCTGAAAAGGGCCTACAAGAAAGCTGGGGACTTTTTACAAGGACATGTAGTGATAGGACAAAGGGTAATGGCTTCAAACAGGAAGGGGGTAGATTTAGATTAGACATTAGGAAGAAATTCTTCTCTTTGAGAGTGATGAGACTGGCACAGGTTGCCCAGCGAAGTTGTGGATGCCCCCTCCCTGGCAGTGTTCAAGGCCAGGTTGGACAGGGCTTTGGGCAACCTGGTCTGGTGGGAGGTGTCCCTGCCCATGGCAGGGGGGTTGAACTAGATGGTCTTTAAGGTCCCTTCCAACCCAAAACATTCTATGATTCTATGATATACAAGAGGATGTGTCCTAAAGGCCCTATACCTCTGATATGAAAAGAAAGAAAATCCAGGTTAAAATAAAATATTTTCAAATCAGATTGCCTGGAGTTATATACTGGGAAAAAAAGAGGGAAAGATATTTCAGATATTTTGTGAGGAGAAGAAAATATAGGAGCTCTTTGGAGTACATTAAAAGGAGATTTTGTTTATTGGCAAGCCTTGCACAAAAGCAAGTCCTCAAGTTACTAAGGAGTCAGGAGGTTGCCATGCTGTTGATCTGCTTGCTTAAGTTCACAAGCCCCCCTACTCTGTAGTCCATGGTCTACTCCTATAATGTCCAAGGGTTTTGCTACATGTAAGGTCTTGCTCCTTCTTCTGTTTCTCTGATCCTCTTCTTTTCAGCTACTGCTTCAATAACAAATTGCACTACTTGAAAGTTCGTTAAGTACCTTGCTGTTGTACCAGTCAATACCTAAGACACATTAAGATCCAAATAGTTTGGTTTTTCTTTTTTCTTAGAGTATCAAATAGTATGTGTTCTCAGACTCTGCATAATATTTACAGAGAAGACAGCTTATACACACTGGCGGTCATATTTGGGGCAGAAGCAGCAATGTTCTGTGTTCAGGAATGCTACAGTGAGTGTGTGCAGGGGCAGGGATTGGGAAGAAGGGGAAATAGTTTAAGGAATATGGTTGAACTTGGGTGGCTCTGAGAACACATGTGGGAACAAGACTAGCACAGATACCAGCACCAGCAGTCTGATTTCCCTAATTCAGCTCTACCCCCCTTCTGCTTTTTCCTATCACAGAGCAGAAAAAGCCAGTTTCAGGAAACTCCAGTCAAGCGCAGATTTGGTGTTAAAGCAGCAAAATACAAATCCTCAGTTTATAATGGTAAGATTAACAATAAAGGCAGATCTTATCTAAAGAATATTTGCCTCTGTTGGTTCATACAGGAACACGTTGAATAGAGGAAAAAGCATTGAAGCAGCATTAGCCTGGCGCATAGCCCATTCTAGTGGTCCATGTTGGATTTTTGTTAGATAAACAGAATTCATTCTCAGATAAATGGGGTATTTTATTGTCTGGGCTATATTTCTGCTAGTTTAAAAAATGAAAAATCTGTCAGAACTTTATTTTTCTTTGATTTCTACCTTGCCAAGAATCCACAACTAGAGTGCTAACAGGCAAGGTATGTCCTAGCATGTAAGTTGGATGTAAACAAAAAAAGTCATCATATTCATCTAGCTTTCAAAGTACATGCTGTATAATGAACACATTTGAAATGAAACCCATTACTGCTTTAGAAACAGAGATGATTACATCTCCTGATTGTTCCAAGCATTACAAAGTACACAAGACAATCACATATAATTGGTATAAATTGAACATCCTGAAATGCCTGAAGCCTAAATCGAGAAAATGGAGAACAAGACCAAAGACCTATAAAATGTTAATGTTTTCTTGAATAGAATGCTGAATTTATATTGTATGCTTCAGTTTTAATTCCAAAACTTATTAAAGCTTTCTCTCCTTTTGGCTGACACATACTGTTATCCCAGCTCCAAACACATAAAACATGACTTAGGATTTGCTTTTGAAATTTAGTGGTCTGTTCATGCAGGATGAGATGTAGCCAGTATCTGTGTGTGAGGTGTTTATAGCTAGGTGGTAATACTAGTATGGTAAGGGTGGAGTATAGATATAATTAATAAAGATAAAATCACCTGTATTGAAGAGAAACACATTGTTTTGCTGTCAGACAGCAATGGGACTTGATCTTTATTTCAATGCATCACTTTCCTGCCACTGTTCTATTTTCCTACAGGAGCAATGAGCCATTGTTATTAAAAATGTGCTTTAATGAGAGAAATATTAGAAAACCTTTATTCAGTAATTGTTTCTCCTGTTACACTTTGACTTCTATTGGTTGTTTCATCTAAAGATTAAAAGTAGCATTTTCCCCATTATTCTTAATTATCATTTTTCCAGATGGATGTATAAAACAAATAGCACTCAAACCTGATGGGACCGTGGCCAGACACAGGATTCTGAGGAGGGGAGAAAGTAAATAGGGTATCAGGAGGCAGGTCCTAAGATGTTTCAGCTGGTGTAATTAAGTGATGACAGCTTTAGAGTATTTGTGTCTATCTCAGTCAGTTCTAACCTGGCTAGGAAAGGTGTCTTTCCTGTCAAATGCATGTCCTGGAATAGCAGAAGGAAAACTGAACACCCTATTGTGTCCAAATTGGGAAACTCATCAAAACTGTTGCTTCTTAGTGTTTTTAGATGACATTCACTGTTGCTGTACTTTGAGAGGTGCGCTAAATTATACATAATGAGCTTGGTATGAAAGAAGAAAATTTCTCCGTGGCTGAAAGAGAGAACAGTTTTGAGGTATCTTTTAGAGCTTGTGACACCCATTGAGTTGATTTGTAGGTTTAGCTGCATTCTTCACAAAGGAATTCCACAAGCCTGAATAACACAGACAATTTCTCTTAGAAATTACTAGACAGTAAAAACATTAAGTAGGTCACATGCTCTCTACCAATATAGTAAGATTGGTGTACGTTGTCACTTCCTGCATTCAATAGGTACAAAAATCCATTACTGAGAGGACAATGATTTTTGTTCTCAGCAACAAGAAGCTTGATTAACAGACCACATGCTGTAATTTTAAAAAGTCTCAAAGGAGAGTCAAGAGATTTCTGTACTGGAACCTGATTAAACGTTATATCATTTTTATTGATTCCAAATACTATTTGGAGATCACAGATGGGAAAATCAGTTTCAGTTGGAAAGTGATTAAATTGTTTTATGACATTATCTTTTGTTAGCCATTAAAGTTTATTAAAGATACCATAAGCTACATTATTCCTCCTCTATTTGGTATTTATAGTGTATATGCCAGCAGAATACACTACAGCAGGAAATGTTATTTAAAGTAAGCTAGCTATAAATGGATAAAGTCCATGCAGAAATGAGTATTAATCCTGCTTGTTGCTTAACATGTCTCTTTTAACACTTCTACAGAGGCAGTATTTGATAATATAGTTCCAAAAATGAACTTCGTTCCTTGAAGATAACTTCAGAAACTTTCACTACTTCTACCAACTAATGTGTAAGCAATGCAGATTCAGTTTCTGCAACTGCTGTAATACTGCACATAGTACAAAACCAAAGCTCCTAAACCTTTTTCAGTACTCGTATTCCTATGTCTTGTTGGGATCCCCATAGATAAGACATTTTCCTGTGTTATCTTAGCTACCTCATCCTACAGGCTTCTCCAGATTTGAATCTACTATACTGGAACAAATCCCACAAGGCTGTTCCTTCCCCTCAAAAACTGACCTTGGTCACAAAAGTGTCCTTTTGTTCAGTGAGTGACTGTATAAAACACTTAAGGTGTTGCAAAACTGTTTTGTTCCCTCATATTCATAGCAAGGCAAAACATACACTCCTGATTTCCCCATGCACTGGATTAATGGGTGCCTCAACTCTCCTCTGCTGAAGCTACTAAATTTCAAAAGCAAAACTAAATTTTTAAAAAAAGGGGGAAAATAAGACCCTTGTTCAGAGCAACATGGATTTCTTATGGTTAAGGTGTCTTCACAGCGAAAGGTACCATAGATTTCAGTTTCTGATTCAGCAGACAATACTTTGCTGACAAAGTTGTTGCTGACAAAATCAGTAGTTGATCTGGATTTTTTTTTTTCCTTTACATGCTGACTGCTGTACATCTTGTCCCCAGATACTTTGTTCACTTCATGCATAACAAGAAGTCAACTCAGAGCTGTATGTTGCGAGACAGGTATTTAAGATATGATGATGCAAGTCCTGATTACAGCAAATTATTTGTAATATACAGGACAGTGTATGCATGTGTGTTGGGGGGGGGCATTTTGGATTGGAGTTTAAATACTCCAAGCTTAAATATCCAAATGCCTAAACTGAATGTTTGAAATTAGGTATGTTAACTCTGTTTAAAGTAATTTCTGCTTTACAATATAGTTTTGCTTTATACTGGTGAGCCTTCTCTTTTGCTATCTAGATTAAGACAGATCTTGTTCCCCTTAGCCCTTAAAAGCTAACAGATAGATGGGTCTTTATCAGGTTATGTCCATCAGCTAGATTAGTCTGATATGGATCTGGTATTTCTTTGGTTCATTTTATTTACCTACAAAGCATACACTTCGTATCTTCATTCCCAAATCAATGCTGGTTTCTCCCTGTGGAGCTTCTGAACAGCCAGAAAGCTCAGACTTCCCCTTGACTCTGTGCAGACCCCATGAGGAACAACACTTCACTTGGTCACACAGATATTGCAATCCTCGCTTTATCCCAGCTCTGCTTTTTCAATTGCCTCCTGTGATATCTGTCTCTGTCAAACAGCTCCAATGTGAAGACCACTGTTCTTGAAGTGTATCCCTTTTACTCTCCTCAATTTAGTCCTCACTAAGCTCTCTCTACATGGCTTAGGCTGGGATCACAATTGCTTATTTTAGCTATTATGAAATAGAGAATAATTTTCACCTCTTCAGCAGGCAATTAGCTCAGCATATACATTGCGCATGAGGAAAAACTTCATTAATAGAGACTGTCATCTGGGAAAAGTAATTTATTTGAGCCAGTAAGGGTAGAGCCACAAGGTTAAGAGGGCAGAGACACAACTTAAGCTGGTTTTGACTCTAGCTGTTTCTTATTAATTTCCCAGCTTGCTACTTCCAGAAAAGAATAGGGTAGATAAGAGGATATATAGTGTTAAAATTATTTAAGCAAGTTTTGCAATAGGATTTGTCAGTCGTCTTAGAAGTGCAGCAATTCTCTTTTGCGTTAAGCAGCAGAAACAAAAGCAAAAAAAAAAAAGCCAATTTCATTTTCTGTGATGCTGACATTTTCTTTAACCCCAATAATTTAATACTAATAATTTTCTCTTAAGAAGGTCAGAATATGTCATTATAAACTGATGCAAAACATTTTTTTCAAAATATTTAGACAAAAGATTTACAGTGCTGGCACATTACAGATATATTGAATTATTAATAACAATGATTTGAAAAGAACAGTTTTATACTACATATATAGTACCGGCATTCAATGAAACAAAGACAAAAAATGTAACTTCCTAAAAGAAAGATGCACAGTATACAAGGAATTTATTGTTATTTGAGTCTAACACCACCAAGAGTTATGCATTAGTGGATAACAGATAACATTTGTTAACTGTTTGCAATATCAGTATCTGTATTTCAGGAAGTTACAGGAAGCATCTGACACTGGCTTTCTATGATAAAACCAGGAGTAAAGCCCTGGAGGAACAACTGCTCCCAGGACTCCAGCTCAGGAACACAGGACCTCTGAAAGTTTAAGTGAAGATCAGGCGTCCTGTTCTGAGCTTGAATGCCTAAAATGTGAAAGATTGAGAAAAAAGGAAAGAGACAAACACATTCTGGCTAAAGCTGATACTTGTCTCCCCTATAAGTCACAAGTGGCAAAGCTGAGGATCATACAAACACATCCTAAAACCTTGTAAGCAAGTTTCTACCAAAAACACTGATAAGGTGAAACAGAGACATGCTTATATTTCAAGTTTTGTACATCAGAAATGACCATAATTTTTTTAATTTGCTCTTTGAAGCTTGAAGTTGTCTATCTTTTCTGCCCATCTCCTGCCCAGGTGTATAGCTGTCATCTGTTGTTGCTTGTCTGTTTTTGTTGTAAGCTCTCTGGAAGAAGGACTTTGTGCACAGAGGAATCTGTTGTTGCTGTAATGACCAAAATAATTCCTTCAATATGTTTAATTATCATAAGTTCTATTGACAAAGGTGCTGAGACTAGCCTGAGAAGGGAGAAACATGGGGCACAGTGACTGTACACTACTTAAATTAAGAGTGATTTACTTATAAGAGCAAGAGCTCATCAAAAGGAGCAGTTTTACTTTCAGCCAGTGTCTAAAGTGTTTCTACAAAGGCTACAGTGAAGGAGAAAAGTTGGTTTGTTTTTTTTTAAATATAGTGAAACGCATATAAGAATGGATGATTTTTTGTAATTTTTATATTTTTTCTTTATTTACTGAACTCCTTTAGCATGGAAAAAAAAGCAGTGCTAGAGACCAAAACATACCAAGAAAGCTTAAATGAACAGAAAAGGATTCAGAGAACTTTGGGAAAGGCTCACTGATAAGGACTTTGTATTACAATAGTTTGTTCTTATGTGAGATTCACAATCTCAGAAGTCATCACTTCTTGACTGCTGTTTGCCTGGAATATACTGTACCTTGGAAACATAATTGTTAATTTGGATGCCCTTACTCATGGTTTTTGTATGTGTTAATTTAGGATTTGGATAACCAGAGAGAGGCATAAATTGAGTATATATAATAATATATAGGAAGAATACTGCATACCTGATCAAACTTTCTGGAATAAGCCACAATAGGAATGGTTCAGACTATTTTTGGTAGTAATGAAGTAGCAGAAAGCTCAGAATTTTATAAGCTAACCCAGGTACCCACAGGCCCAATGGACATTTTCAGACTCAAGAAGTAGTCTCCTCTATCAGTTTTCCATATTTCCATATTTCTCCTTCAGAGAAGTGGTATCAAGAGCAAGAAGCAGCATTCCATCTTCCAGGTTATGTAACATGAACTTAACTTTCATTGCCCTTTCTGGATCATTAAAAAGATGAATTTTCTTCCTTATTTACTTTCTTAATGGAAAAAAATAAAAGGTGTTAAACCCACAGATTGTGCTGGATAAGTCTACAGTTAGCCGAGATATATTGAACTAGGCACGTATCTAGTCAAATCAATGAGGCAAAGCTGACAGAAATTCAAGATGGCAACGTGTCCTTCTCAGAAAAATGTTTCAGCACATTTCAAAACAAAAAATGTGATCCAAAAAAGTAAGTACCCATCTGGTATTTTTCTGCAATCGTGCAGAAGAACCACTTGCCAAAGGAGCAAGCTATGTTCTGCTTGATCAAAAGCATGTAACACCCCAGCAAACTTTTACATCCCTCCCTATCCCTCTCCCCACTCAATTAGGCATCTCTGGTCACATAGTACATAAAGTTAGTCAAAGAACTAAAAACAATGTTTGGAAACATAACCCAGAGCACACAGTTCTCACAGAGAGACTTGAAGGGTTCTCAGTGACCAGCTGGGTCTGCCAAAGCAGCTTCCCATTCATGTCTGCAAAAAAATCACATCTCCCAGTGCTTAAACTCAGTTAATTGTACAAATTGGCTATTTCATTGCACTTTGAAATCTGGACATCCATTAACAGTAAGGACACTTGCCTACTTGCCTGATTTCTCCCAGTTGATTCCTGCATCTCCTGTGCTGTGGGATCTTCCTTTTCTCTCCAAAACTCCATCTGCCTCTTCATACGGGTCTTTGATTTGCCATCTGTCAGGTTATTAGGTGAAATGAGGCTGTACATGCTGCTCTTCGTTGAAAGGACTCTCTGCAGAGACACTGCGGCTAACATCAGAGAGATTTCCAAGACATGCTGGTGTCTGTTCAACCTGTGCTTTCTCACCCAAACTCCATTTTGCAGCTCCAGTACCCAAAGTAGCTCTGACTCTCCAGAGCAGTCACCCAGCATTTCCTATCCTATCGGTAAACACCTGCTATCTTTAGAGTACCACAGAAATCTCTGTGTATTTAATTCCTTTGTGAATCAACTGAAAATGTGGGTGCAGCTATTCTCTTCACTTGAACAGTGAACAGACACTACTCTGATAAGTAAACTGTGAGTACACGAAAACAAAGCTGCAGCAGTAAGCAGAACCAGAGTGGGTGGTATGGGGAGGCATTTTAAAATGTTCCTAAAGTTAATGAAGCTTTTCTGAAGCTCCAGGTAGCACATCTAATCAGCTTGCTATGTGTGGTGAGTTTCTACAGGTGTAGTGAGAAGAGAAACACCTCCTACTGAACCAAGGTAGCCAAACCCCCAAATCTATTGTGTAAGTATGCAGCTAAGAGGCATGAGTCTTCATCATTCCTGATATGTCACAGAACCTGTGCTTTAACACACAATTTATTTACTGTCCTTCAAGTCTAATTCAAAAATTTGCATCACTGTATGAAAGTTTTTACTGTGATATACTGGCTTAAAAAATAAACACACGGATGCATAAAGCAATGAAAAATAACATTTGAGGTATGAGATCCCATCTTCAGCATGTTTTTCAAAAGGCAATTTACCTTCTTGTTTTCACTGACACCAAACCAGAACAGCTACATCAGATGGATATGAATATAGAAGGAAAATAAGATGGAACAAAGTAAGAAGCAAAGAGAGATACTGATGAATGAAGTTACTGCACTTTGAGATTTATAAACTGTTATGATGCTTCAAATGTAGCCATTCCTAAAGAGAGACTGTAATTTAAACCCATGTCAACACATTCAAACATTACAAGGAAGGGAAAATAGTGCCTCATGTCTAATTTGAAATATTTTAAGTACCTGCAATCCACTTTGGCTGATAAGGTCTAAAAATGCATCTACAGTACATCCTGTAATTACATGCAAACATTTTAATAATGGAGCCAGAGTACATTTTCAAGGCATTAGTCTCTCTCCCCTTTCTCTCTGTCTGTCTAATTTGTCTCTCCAGGGGTTTTTATGTTTAAGGCTTTTCTGTATTCCTTCTATAATGGATCTTCAATTTGATGTTTTATTCAGAAATATACAAAGAATTAAGTCAGATATTTCTGGTGTGTATTTCATTCTGTAAGCAACACATATTTAATGATATATTCACTGTTAGGGCCTGTAATAATGACAGAAGGCACATGAAAAACTTTTGACCTTTATGATTTAAAAACTCCAGTGACAGGTTTTGATTAAGCTAAAAATGTCATAAACCATCAGTTATATGTTCAAGGGCAGAAATTTCCCTTCATCGACAGAAAAATTCTTGCAGTTAGGACTCAGGCTCAGGAGATTTTTGCTCAGTTTACAGTACTAGCACAGTATTCCTGTTTGATCATGGCACAAGGCACTTGGGCTAATTCTCAGAATTAATTAGCCTTTGCAGTGTCTAGAGTCATGCATCAGTGTCAAGTTTAGAACTGAGATTTCATGCTCAATCCACAACCTGAGTAAGATGCCTAAGGAAAAGATATTCATGAAGAGAGAGGAGTAAAGCACAGAAAGGACTTGAGCACCTGCTAGGGATGCCAATATGGTGTCTTCTCTGTCACCTATAAAGGGTAGCTGAGCTGCAGGAAAAGCAGAAGATGGTCATCAAGCTAACTGTTCAGTTGTGTAATGCCAGAGGCATTTACTGCAGCTATGCCTACTCATGAGACGTTGGTACTGGCAGTTCAATTGTCTTGGTTGGCTTCTGGCTTGAGAAGTCAGTAACATGCACAAGGATAGCATGGATACTCTTGGGGCTGGGCCAAAATATCATAAAGTTAATGAAATCTTTCCACAGACATCAGTTATGTTTGATCAGTAACGTAACTGTCAAGAGCATAATGTACTTTTCAACACATCTTACTGAAGTAATAGTTCCCAAAGGCTGAGAAAAGTGGAGGTGTCCACATCTGGATATACTCAGTAACTATAAAAATACCCCATGAGTCACAGTAATTTAATTACAGTGAGTAACAAGCAACCATTGCTTGTACTTAGTTGAATAAACATGTAGTGAAGTTGTACTAGTAATGATTTGTATCGTTGCTTGCTTTGATGATCAGTCTCTTCTTATCTTTACCATTTGCTTACTGGATCCAACAAGGAAATTCAGTTGTAAAGATTTAAGGGACAGGGGTCCCTGACCTCGAAGTCTTTTTGAGAGACTGTGGTAAACTTCAGTCAACTGGCAGGACCAGAAGCAGAAGCATACCCAAGCTCTTCAGTCTACATGACAGAACTTTTCCTAACATTAATAAACAACTACGAAACAGGTTTTAGGGGCAGACAAGGCACAAAGTTGGATAAAAGGAGTATTCAGGTAAAATGGGTAACTTCAACTCATTAGCAGAGGTTCACTGCACAGCTGCTTTACCCAGCAGAACTGAGGATAATTACCACTTCTCAAATGCCAATGGTCATCCCCTATTTTTTAGTGAAATGCTAGCCCTTTCCTTTAATATCTAGCTATATAAGCACCATTAGAACTCTGCTAGAGATTTGGCTCTGAAAAGCCATTAATTTTAGATATAGATTTTTAATTTTTTTTTCTTTAGCATAAAATTGAACTTTAATAACTTCCTCACATACTCCAAAACCTTCATATTTCCTCTCCCCTTCTCAGCATGAAGCATGTTATTAACAAAATCTCACCAACAAATCAGCTCACCTATTGCCATCTATTAAGCTTTTCCCAAACACATACATTTTAGAAACACATCATTGAAACAAATATGATTGTTGGCTTTCTTTGCATAACTGTCTCAAAAGGGTATGTCTTTCCTTTAAGATAAAAAACATCTGAGTCCTCCTGACCAGACAGCTTCCTTCCTACCAGATACAGCTATAACACTGTAGTTTACTGTTCTGCAATTGTGCATCCCTTCCCCAATCATGCTTAAAGAACTTCATCATTTAGCTCATAATTATGCCTAACCTCGTCCTCCTGGTTTCTACTCACACATCCTTTTGCAGGCAGCTTCTCTCACCTATGGTTTTCATTCCCTCTCATTATCTATGTATGTGACAGCAAAACCCTGGCTTTTCTCCCTCTTTCTAGCTTTATCAACTTTCAGATAACAGCCTTCTCATTCAGTGCCCCACTCGATATTTTTCTCCTCCTAACAGCATCCTATTTGGAGGCAAGATAAGACATTATTGTAAATACTTAATATTCACGTAACACCAATTCACTGAGACAGATACATCCATGATTGTCTCTACAGAGACACCTCAAGAACTAAGCTCACATATCCGCAAAGGCAGCAAGTCACACATATCTACCTACATCATATCCCAGAGAATTCCCACAGCAATTTCAGTTTTAAACTCAATACAAAAACAAGCTGTGTCGTGCTTGTTCTCTAGGCCTAAGTGTTTATTTAATAGATCTCCAAAGGAAAGAATCAATCTGATATATTGCTGCTGCATCAGAAGGGTTCTTTCAACTGCTGGGGTCATTGCAGGTGGTTAAGTCAAAAGTCAAGAGATATTTACCATAGATTATATCATCTTTTAAAACTTCAGTGCTTTTAAAAAAATGTTGAATTACTTTTAAAATTAGAACAACTAAGCAACTGTAAAACATATTTTGTCATCAATATAATTGCTTTTCAGCCATATTTCTTGGGCGTTTTGTATTTGACAGAAAGAATAATATATAAGTGGTGACCTTGACGAACTCGGCCAATTACATGATAGCCTTGATCTATTTGTACCAGAGAAGTGAATCACACATTTTTATTTGGAATGAATTATTAGAGGAAAAAGATAAAATGCTGCCATTAATCTTCATCATGGTAAATAGTGTAGCCATTACTTACTGCTGTTAGATTGTGCCCCAGCTTATACAGACACATGCTGAGACACTGTTCACTACAAATGACTTCAAATGGGGGCATTTTTCAATTTTTTCATTGTGTAGGGCAGCCACGTCTCTCAGAACACCATACGGCAGTAGTCTACCTCAGAATCCCATGGCATATGATGAGTTCCAGACAGATTGTATGCAAAATGTGACTAGTGATTTTCATCATCCTCCTCCAACCACCCACGAGCCATTTACTGCCTGGTTTCTCCTCTCACATTCACCACAGTAGTGAAGTAGCAAAATTATCTGAACAGTTAGTCTTGAGACCTCACAACCCACAGAGCATCTAGCTAGCTGTTATACACATCCCTCTTAAAGTCTTTATCAAAAACAGGCCAAGTCCTGTAATACAAAATACATTTCTTCCCTCTTTCATTGCCAGATGGTTTTCAGTCTCCTCAGCTGCTCCTTTATTTGGCCTCTGTCTCTCAGAGTTCATCTCACATCAGCTATCCAGAGGCAGAGTTTAGGAACAGTCACTGATCAATGTACTCACCTGGCACAGTGAGACCAATTCCAGTTAGCACCTTTTTTTGGGTCTCCCTTCAGTTTTCCTCTACAGTGGCCAATTCTACCTCCTGCCTGTTAATCACAAAACACAACTCTCAAGTTTTTTCTGTAGGTAAACGAGTTGGCACCCATGAAAGGCATCTTTACAAATTCAAAGCCTATTTTCCATGCAAATTCCTGACTTAAAATTGTTTATATTTCCTCCTTTGCTGCCAGGCATTTTCTCTCACACTGCACCATAGTCTGCTTTCTAAAGGAACTTCTTAAGTGATGGGAAAGTTTGTTACCCTTCTTTCCATTCTTGTTTCAATTTTTCTATGTGCTGATTCAGAAGTGCTCAGACATCTTCCCAGTTCTACTTTGTATCCTGCTCTGGGTGCTAGAAAAGATACGTTTCTCCTGCCCTGCATCCTTCTGCCAGCACCTTTTAGCACTTTCCTAGCATGGAAGACCTGATGCTACAAACATCCTTATGACTTCTGCATGCCCTTTCACAACCATTTCCTGCTTGCAGCTTCCAAGCAGTACTCTTCCTTCTGCTTCTTAAACAAGCTCTTCACAAAGTTTCCCTTCATAGCTGTCACCTTTCCCTGACCACTCAACATCCAAAAACCTATTGTAAGAAGTCAAGACTAAAATTACCTTCAGCAATTTACCACTCATTTGATCATTGCATTCAACACAACTGGCTCAGTTACCTCTTCAAATCTTACTCTGCCAGCCCTTATTTCACCCAGTTTCTTATAGGAGCAAACTACCCTCTTCCTCGTAAATCATGCACTGGTTAGATGAGGCAGCTGAACAGGGCTCATTAACCTACAGCTTTTGGACCTGATGAGGCAGACAACCCTGTTACAGGCAGGTAGACTGTAACTTGATTAGGATGAGAATTATCAGAAAATAAACACATTTCTGATGTTTGTATCTAAGAAATCAAATTTGTATAAATTAGAATCCCTTTAAATTCTGTCTCTGTTTTCTCTAAAACTTCCCTCATCTTTGAGTACAATGAAGCTTTCTGTTGGGATGTCTGAAAAATTATTTTGGTTTTGGCTCCTGCTTGGAAGCAGAACTGAATATGCCTTTTTAAATTTTTTTTCAAGCTAACCTAAGATTTAAAGCACCATACTGCTAATATAAACAATTCCCCCAAAGATATACAGTATATTCTGAAAATGCATGAAAGATAGTTTCATTCTAACCTGTTTATAACCCTTTACTCTATGCAATAGAACACAACAAAGCAGAACTATGGTGTCTTGCCAAATCTTTCCTAACTGTAGATTTTGTTACTGAACTCTCAGATTTTTAAAAAGTCTGGCTAAATGTTAATACATTTTAACTTATTATTCCTTTGGGATATTTATTGCTGCTAGTAATATTAGGAAACTCCATTTCTTATCCAGATATTGTGTGTAGGACTCCAGTAATCTAGTGTAAACTTACTACTGATGGAAGGAGGATAGCCAGTAAGTTCACACAGTGAGAGGAGATCCAGCCAGGGACAGCTGAAGAGCATTGATCCATAACTGTGGAGTGTATTATGGAAAAAAAAAACAACAAACCAGGCTAATATGTTAGTGTGGTCCTTGTTCTTACACTGGGGACATATATACATACACACATGCGCGCGCGCGCACACACACACACATATATATACATATATATATTTCAACTATTCTTGAGACCAGACCTTTATTTTCTCATCTGGCTTAATGCCATCTGGAAAAGCATTCATAGACTTTTTTTTGGTCCCTCAATGTATGTTTAAAAAAAAGATCAACAACTTTTTTGCTTTGGAAAGATATTATTACCAGTAACATCTATGCTTATGTGAACTGAGAGTGTTAAGGACATCAGCTTATCTACTTGAAACAACAACAAAAAGATCCCAGTTTAATGCAAGCTGGTTAAAAACTGATTTAGTTTTGAGCTCATACTCTTATAAGGCACTTCACACTAACAGTATTTAGGACAGAGTTAAAAGAGAACAACTTGCTTGGACAGAAAATGCCTTAGCTTGAATACCCTGTATCCTGTTGGTTATACCTAGAGAAATCTTTGAATACAATACTACCAGCAGTTCAGCTCACGAGGCAAATACATGAATAATTATAAACCAAATTGGACCTGAGCGTCTATTTAAACATTAATTAGGTAAAATATAATGAAATTAGAGTTTTGTAACAGACCTCCCTTTTCAGTTCTTACATGGAAACAGTTAATTAGTTTGAGTATCTCTGGTTTGAGCTGTTAAGTTCATGCTTCCCCAAGCAACAGTGTCAATATTTAAAAAGTTTGTGCTCTGTGCAGGTAGACAGAGAACCACCTCGTTCTCCTAATTATTTTGATGAGTGCTAGAGGCAACTCAGCTTTCTTTATGGTGCTCTGTCAGTATTTCCTTAGCAACTGGGGGCATTTTCACTAAACAGGAGCACAAGCAGAGGAGAGTTTTGCTAGAATTTTGAAAGCTATGTATTCTAGTCATAGAAATTTTTATTTAAAGCAATTCCCTTAATCAGATGAATGTCACCATCCTGGAACTAAACACAGAGTTTTTAAGATCTTGCAAGATTTATATTTGACCTTTCAAAGAACAGAAGAGTTCAAAAAACTTATTTCTTTCAGGGGCAACCCTACGGGTGTTCTGAGCAATAAAATCACCAGAGCCATTTTTAACTCTGCTCTTTTTGCAGGTGAAAAAGTTTTGTCCCATAGCTTCATTAACAGGCTGATCTACTACCAGTGTAGTACACACTATACTAACTGTAGGTTCTCATGGGCAGTGCTTATAGTCACTCTGAAGCATCTCATGAGTCAAAGCTCACCTAACTTTAAGAGTTTATCAATAGGCTTTTCCTACCTATTATGCCCAAACACCTTCTCTCCTTGTCCATTTTCTTTTGTTTCAGAAAAGCTTTAAATGCTGTATAATACATTTTTCTCTTTCTGTTGCCCTGCTGGTGCCCTTGCAATAAAATACAGATTATTTATTCATGTTATGAGAGCATCTTGCAGAGTGTAATCAGAGGCTGAGATACTATTTCGCCAGCTGATGGATAAAACCAATAGAACATAATGAAGCTTTTTCATTCTGTATGGAGAAGAAAAAATTTCAAACCTTAAAAAATTGCAGTGGATTTTCTTTGTATCTTCCTGTGACTCCTGAGGTATGTGCTAGTGGTCACATCCTCAGTTGATCTAAATCAACATGTTTCTATTAGCTCCATGCTGGATCAGTCAAGTGAATACAGTTTGCACCATCTGAAGAACTGGTCCTTTTTTAAACAATTTCTGTACTCACACTTGGAGTATTTAATTTTATTTTAAATAATAGGAAACAAACAAAAAAGCCTACCTTAAATGTTGTGCTATTCATATGTGGACAGAACACTGAGGTCGGTCAGCTATATGTACTACCCACCTACAGCATTTGTTCCAAAATACTCTGCACAGCCACTATCTGTCAATCACAAACTCTGTGGCTGAAGAGCAATTTCAGAATTTAAAAACACTGAAGAACACAGTTGCTCATGGAAATGCTAACAAAAGTTATTAAACATGTTGATCAGCATTATAAACAAATATTCACTGGTTTTTACTTGATTTTTTTTTTTAGTAATCTGCTCCACAACATATTTTAATAAGAAGTGAGGAATTAATTGATAATTTGGCATAGGAACAAGTTGCTGCTTTAGTCAATTAATTCAGTAATTTGATGGGTTTTTCTCTCGCCTTACCAAAAAGCCCAGCATCTCAATAAATAATCTTTCTTTTCCATTTAATAATTACAGCAGTTTAAAACAGAGTCAGTTTCAGATCTTAAGATGAACATTTTAGAATTGCAAAAGCTGCTGAAGCCCATATAAAAGGATGAGAAGAACTTACTACCTATGAATAACCAAAGGAAACACTGGGGAATGAAGAGATGCTAATACAACTTCCATAATATAGAAAGAATTAAGAGGTAAATCAAAAGTATATAGACTTATTTTAGTCTGACTTAGATTTCAGAAAATTTCCAGTCTGGTTAAAAGTGAGAATAATTGTACATACAGAGAGTCTGCAAAGAGAGTGAATATAAATATAAGGATATCATCAGCCTTCAACCTGAAGAAGCTCTTTTTTATTAAAAGTCAGAAAGCATCACAAGCCTGAGTATATCACCCTTTCTTTCTGAGACACAGGAGAAGAGGGAAGTGGAAGATGTGATGGGCCTCTTAACTCTTAACACCATGATGCACACTAATGGTTCGTTAGAGTTACCTACAGCAGCATCCAGCTATCAAATCTCCCAATATTATCTTCCCATAGTTGGTTTGCTGTTACTTTATTTTCTGCTCAAAATATGGCAATGAAATGCAGCTTAATAAAGTCTCTCCCAGTCAAAGCTTTTCTTAGCTTGAAAACTGGCATTTACCAGGTATAAAGAATAATATCCAGCTCTGCAATTTACTCCGTAAGACTCATGTATGTATAAAACATCAATATTTAATCACAGCATAGAGTAGCTTACAACATAACATTCCTAAACTTTTCAGATATTGGTTTTCAAGTGTTTATATCAGAGTAACACATTGCTTAGGTTCACAGAACAAGTAGTGTCCCAGGACCCATTTCTTTGTCCATAAACACCACTCATGCTTTCCCAACACTTGCTGCCTCTGAAGGAAAGTTTTGATTTTTCATGTGCTCAAAGAAGAATGTATGCTAACGACATATACACACACACACACACACACACATAAATTTACCTACCATTAACTGAATTGTGCTTTTGAATGTCATAATTTAAAAATATTGATTGCAGTCTTTATAATCTAATTCTTCTTCTTAAGTATAATAAAACAGTCATATATAGGAGGTGTTGTTTTCCTCTCAGAATGTTAAGGAAAAAAAACAACTAACTTTTGTCTCCCTTTCTTCTTTTTGAAATGTTTCTTTGCTGGTGGAGAATTAAGCTTGCATGGGTATGCTTGTAAATGAACAGTAAGCAAAAACTTTGGATAGTTGAGTGATGCCCCACCTTATATTCAGTATTCACATAATTTTCACACTTTCCTGAAGACATATAGTAAATAAAAATGGCATCTTTCAATGTTTGGAACTTGTATCATAATCAAAGTTCACTGAATTTGGCATTTTAAAGTACCCACTTTGCATCTAGAAGCATAACCACATTTTACATTGGATGACCCAGAATTTCAATCAATGAGGCATTTCTTTGATTGAGACAACATAGAGGTGTAATTAGTGATTATGTAGCATAAATCTTAAGGTTTTACTATACTAAAATTAAACTTCTGGATAAAAAAATCCAACTTTATTTAATATCAAGAAGAAGCAGAGGAACACACTATCACAGTTAGTATTTTAAAAATCTAACAGTTGAAAAAATAGGAAATGAAAACTAGGTAACTGAAAAGAAAGTAAATTCACTACTGAAATAATCTAATATATAATCCACTATCAATTCATGAGTAAATTCTCTACTTTAGCTGGAGTCTGTGTCTTACTAATTCCTATCAGAACTGACTGTTCTCTTGATACATTTTAGAGTATATATTAAACCAGGGATTTTGGGTTCTTTGTCCAAAGATTTAAAACGTAAACTTAACAAAATAATACTTCTCTGGAGAACATTTCTTTCTACTTTTTTGTGGAAAGTTGCATAATACAGGTGAGTTTTTTCCCCTCTAGTGTGTTTTTTACAAATTCCTATAAATTTATGACTGTATTATTTTTCTTGGAAGGGACTTCTGGAGATCATCTTGTCTAACACCAAATAATACTTAATAAACTTCTAGGAGCAGTGATATTCTGTCAGTAAGTTTCACAGGGTAGCTCTAATTCACATTTTAAAAGCATTTCCATTTATCAAGATTAAAAACATTTTAGGTTTTGTTTTCTTTTATTTCATGATCCAGCCTATCATTCACCAATGAGAAAAGGTATATAAACCTAAAGCCATGGATGACATTCTCAGAAGGTATAAGTTGAAGGCTATGTACGCAACAAAGTTGACAAATTTATCTTTTTTTTCCACAGCTTTAATGCTCACAAGATGAAAGGGACAGGTTTGTTTCCTCTAGATCTTTGATTTTAAAAAATATGAATATTTTAGTTCAATAAAGAAATGGTGAATAAAATCCTGTACCATGTTCAGGCTATATAGACTCCATATCATTATTTAGATTACCACATGTATATTACTAAGTGGTGACATAAATACTACTGAATCTGGCTTTTATAATACAGGTTATAATAACAGTTTACTATTTCTATAGAATAAAAGATATACTATATAGTATATTACTTACAATAATAACTAAATAAG
>NW_010164345.1:0-6627 GCF_000695765.1 Mesitornis unicolor | reverse complement strand
ATTCTATGATTCTATGATTCTATGATTCTGTCATATAGGTCATGATATTCAAATGGATCTTTGTCCATCAAATCAAAGGACTAGGAAGCCTGTCATATGAGGAGAGGCTGAGAGAACTGGATTTGTTCAGCCTTGAGAAAAGAAGGATTGGAGGAGACCTTATCACCATGTCTCAGTATTTAAAGGGTAGCTACAAAGAAGATGGAGACTCCCTTTTTACAAGGAGTCATATCAAAATGACAAGGGGCAATGGGTACAAGTTACTCCTGGGGAGATTCTGATTGGACGCAAGAGGAAAATTTATCACAATGAGAACAATCAGCCACTGGAATAATCTCCCCAGGGAAGTGGTGGATTCCCCAACATTGGACACTTTTAAGATTCAGCTGGACAGGGTCCTGTGCCATCTTGTCTAGACCATGCTTTTGCCAAGAACGGTTGGATAAGATGATGCTTGAGGTCCCTTTCAACCTGGTATTCAACATGATTCTATGATGAAATCATCATCAGTTTGTAAGCTGTCTGTCTCTATACAGCATCCTTGATGCTCTGGACTACAGAGCGTCAAGGAAATGTAGGCTGAAAAGTGGCAAAACAGTGTGTAATACTGTAATACTAATGTGGTCAAACACTAGTATCCAGTGCCTTACCAGAAGGTGAAATTTTTGCTATTCCTAGCAAAAACAAACCATGTAATATCTTGCACACTGCAATGCAAAAATAAGCTATTATGTGAACATACATCTGATTTTTTTTTCTATGAAGCAACATAATTTGATAAGAGGGAACCCATCTTCCATGCTACATGGATCACCGTCACTCTGACAAGATCAGCATTGCTGGAATAACGTGACTAAGGTAACTCCAACTAACTCCTTCAGGAAGACCCAGAGTCTTATTCAGTTGTTATTCCTACCCTATAGCATTTAACAATTGTTTTGGATGCTTTTATTGTATAGTAATTACCAAATTTCTCTTTTGATATCTGCAAGATGAAACATATGTAGGAACTGCTGAAAGAGAACTTTTGTCTTCTCAAATTTAAATTCAAACTAACCACCTTTGAAATAAGTTCCCTTGTCCAATCTGCTGGAAAATCTGTCATGCAGTGCTACCCACTTCACTGCAGGTATGACAGCATTTGGCACTCTAAATCCCTGGAACTGAGAGCAATAGGATGATGGAAGAATATCAAGGATTTTTTTTTAAGTAAAATTGCAAAAAATTATTTTGAATTATATTAAGGAAAAAAAACAAACATCCCTGTCTGTCCTGGTTTTACACTTCTAAAAAATTATCTTGATCTCATTTTATGGCACTGCCTGGCAAGGACACGTTCCTGCCAGTGGTTGGGTGTAATTTTAAACACCAGATGGCTTTCCTGGCCTCCATCAACAGCTACCAATTCACATCCAGAAGCAAAGAAAACTTTTGCAAGTTTGCATGTACCAGCCCAAATCTTATTTTTATATCTGTAGTATTACACTGAAATAAATGGATGCATAATGACCAGCCTAAGAAGCCTAATACGTTTCCAGTTCAGATCGGGGTAGGGTGTGCTTGTACCCAGATAGCGACGTGCAGTTCTACCTATTTTTTTTGTGTGAGTTCTGCTGTTTGAATATTGTTGCTAAGTACAGAGCATGTTTGCATGAGGAAAGTTAGGGGGTGAGGGTATTTCCCCTGTGCCAGATGGTTCAGTATAAAAGAATGTGTTCTAAGAGAACCTTTACTTTGACCTGTGCATGTACATACCAGTCCTATTGTGCAAGACCTTGCTGACTGACCAGATCATAAATCTAATAGAAAATAATTTGCAGAGCCTTCCCACGCCAGCAGGTGCAGTAGCCATTTTAATAGGATAAAATTTTAAGGCAGATTTTGTCCATGTGTTGTCTAAATCCCTAGGGAACTCCACAATTCCTACTCCTACTGAAGCCAGTAGAGCTTGAGAAAGAAGCAGCTCAAAAGGCTGAAGTCCTCCAAAGTTTGAGTTATCTTCTCTGTGAACACAGATTTTTTTATAGTAGAAAATTACAAAGAAAAACTAAGAATTCAAGCACAGCACTGGCTAATCAGTTTTGATTTTTTTTTCATCTTAATGAAAATGGGAGAAGACAAAAGCAAGTGTTATTACATCTCCTGAATCCTTGAGATGTGCTGCACCAAATATGGAGCAAAGTTTCAATGCAAAGTCTCTTTTCTGCATAGGAGAAAACAGTTAAGTTTGTCATATTTTTTTTTAATCTTTGCAATTTAACTTCAAAGAAAAAAGATCAAAGGAAAGGAGGAAATTGCAGCTGAAATAAAGACATCCCTTTAAAGAGTGAAATCATAAAATCATAGAATGGTTTAGGTTGGAAGGGACCTTAACAATCACCTAGTCCAACCCCCCTGCCATGGGCAGGGACACCTCCCACCAGACCAGGTTGCTCAAAGCCCTGTCCAACCTGGCCTTGAACACCTCCATGGAGGGGGCATCCACCACTTCCCTGGGCAACCTGTTCCAGTGTCTCACCACCCTCACAGTAAAGAATTTCCCCCTAATATCTAGCCTAAATCTACCCTCTTCCAGTTTAAAACCATTCCCTCTCATTCTATTCATTTTCCCCAAGTCAGTCTGTTTTGCCCGTGTCGGTAATTGGTGAATGATCTCTCCCTGTCCTTATTTCAATGCATGAGCCTTTTCTTATATTTTCTCTCCGTCCATCTTGGGGGAGTGTCCTGATTTTGCCTAGGATAAAGGTAATTTTCTTCATAGTGTCGCTGAAATCAGGAATAGAAAAACCCCTTAACACCAATGTAGCATTAAGAAGCAGGCATTCTTTATTCGACGTCAGGTACAAGGGGGAAAATATTCCAAATCCTACACACGACTACTGGCACTTTTCTTGGTGTATTTATACACAAAAGTTTTAGGATTACATAATCTAAGTTACAATGATTGGTAGCAATTTAAATATAATTATGATACATTTCAATATCTGCCGAATCATTCCCAGATCAAACTGCGCTTGCGTACAAGGAGTCCTTTGGTGGTCTCTGGTGGTCCCTAGAGGCTCTGAAGAGGCACTTTTATTGTCCTTTCCATGAACTTTGAGTCTTTCTCCCATATATGGCCTTTCCTGTGCCTGTAACTTTTATTTGTAGATTCCCCACGTTTCTTATCTTGGTCTCAACTGGTGTTCTTCTGGTTTATCTGTAGTCCTTTAGAATGTACTGGGATGTATCTGTACTAGGATGTATCAGTCACAGCTACAAAAATCATGTCCTTGAGTGTGTTCTTGTTCTTGCTCCATACCATACGACGTCATGGTCAACATATAAAGCTGGGGGAAGAAGGAAGGGGGGGACATTTTGATGGTGTTTTGTCTTCCCAAGTAACCATTAGGGGTGATGGAGCCCTGCTTTCCTGGAGAAGGCTAAACACCTGCCTGCAATGAATCACAGAATCACAGAATGTTAGGAGTTGGAAGGGACCTCGAAAGCTCATCCAGTCCAACCCCTGCCAGAGCAGGATCACCTAAACTAGGTCACACAGGAACGCGTCCAGGTTGGTTTTGAATGTCTCCAGAGAAGGAGACTCCACAACCTCACTGGGCAGCCTGTTCCAGTGCTTTGTCACCCTCACAGTGAAAAAGTTTTTCCTCATGTTCACATGGAACCTCCTATGCTCCAACTTGTTCCCATCGCCCCTTGTCCTATCATTTGACATCAGAGAGAAGAGCCTGGCTCCTTCCTCCTGACACTCACCCTTTACAAATTTATAAACATTAATGAGGTCACCCTTCAGTCTCCTCTTCTCCAAGCTAAAGAGACCCAGCTCCCTCAGCCGCTCCTCATAAGGGGGATGCTCCACTCCCTCCATCATCTTTGTGGCCCTGCGCTGGACTCTTTCAAGCAATTCTCTGTCTTTCTTGAACTGAGGGGCCCAGAACTGGACACAATATTCCAGATGGGGTCTCACCAGGGCAGAGTAGAGGGGAAGGAGACCCTTTCTTGACCTAAAAGCTTCTCGACCTTGAAGCATCTGTGTGCGTGAAGTCATGCTGGAGCACCTCAAAGTATGTGGCCATGGATAGGCCCACAATAGAGCCGGTACACCCCTGGAAGGATTGCAGCCATGGGTAAGGCCATGTTGGAGCAGGTTTACTCCTGAGGGGACTGTGGTTGTGAGTAAGGCCACGCTGGAGCAGGTATATCTCTGAAGGCATTGTGGCCCATGGAGAAGGCCATGCTGGAACAGGTACACCTCAAAGCAACTGTGGCTGTAGATAAGTCTATGCCACATCAGGTATACCGCTGAAGAGACTGTGGCTCATAGATAAGGCTCTATTTGGAGCAAGTACATCCCTAAGGCACTTCAGTCTGTGGATAAGTCCAAGCAGGGGCAAGGGGAGGAGTTCACTGCAATGTTAAACCCTATGGTCTAGTCCAAAGGGTGGAGATTGAAATGGAAATCCCTTTAAATTGTTGTAGCCATGATTTGAGTTGCATATTATAGGAATTGCTATAGCAGGAACCACCTGAACCAATGGAGGACAAGCCTTTCATTCTCCTCCTGTGGCCCCCTTCCCCCCCCCACTACCAAAACCTCGCCATGCAAACCCCCAGTACAGGAAGTGTTTTTGTGGGAGTGGGAGTAGGACTTCCCGGAGTAACGATGAAATCTCAATGTGAGTATAGTCGTTCTCATTTATTAAGCAGAGTTACAAGGCTTTTATAGTCACGGTTTTGGTCACGAGCAAAGCACGCAGCGAATACATATAGCTGGTTGGTTGCTGTCCATGCGTCCTGACGTATGGACGGTACGCCTACTTGCGGTTAGCGAGTCCGGCTCTTATCTCCCTTAAAGTTGCAGGTTACCCTTGCTCGCATGCTGGGTTGGTCACATCGACAAGATCATGGCCGCGCTGGGAGAGCCAGCACTCCACATGTTTTATCGCTCTATTGGCTTGGATTGCTTTTAAAGCACAAATGAAAGTGCTAACCTGCAGGCCGAAAGTATTGCAAATGCGAAGGTAGTCATTCTTCTGTCCTGAGAAATAAAGCAAATCATTGTTTTAGTCCTTTTTGAAGTTCTACCTTGTATTTGTGAATGTAGGACTGCTGGAAAGGCTAAAGCTGACAGCTTTTTTAATCCGAGCCTTTAATTTTAAAGTAGAGGTTAATGGTTGTAACTTCTTCTATATTAATATGCATTTTAATATAATGCCTCCAGTTATATATACCTTTCTCCAGTTATTCAAGCAGAGGCAATAGTAAACTGTCCTCCTTTAACTCACTTCTTGCCCTTAGACAATCTTCTTTTGCAGTGAAAGATATGGCATGGGGAACAGCAGCCATGCGGTTCTGCTCAGCCATTACACCTGAACTCTGAACCAAACCATTCTATGCAACATGCAAGAGAAAACCAAGTCTTTACAACTTTTCAGTCTCTAGAACTGAACTTCCAACAGAAGTGCTGATTACTGAAGAAGACTAAAACTGCTGACTCAATTTGTTAAATCAGGATAATTCATGCTAAAACAACTTTGGATCATTGTTGTCTCCAGCAAGACTTAATTTGTCATAATTTACAATTATACTTTGGACTTTCTAGAAATATCTGCAATTTTTTGTGTGGATATCAAAATCCCAAATTGTGACTGTAAGGATTGTCAGGCTCATAGTTCATAAACAGTTTTCTGTAATGTCTAGTGCACCAGGCAACTCATGGGGGGGGGGGGGTAAAAGGGACTCAGCCTTGGATCACCTTGAGGCGATCTATCTCTGCAGAGATGACCCATGGGGAGCTGTGTAGATAGCTCAGCCCTGAGTTGTCTGGTAAGCCCGAGACTATACAGGGCAGTGTTGCATCATTCAAAGAACCAAAACCTGAGCTGAGCCTTGAAATCCCTCAACAAATAATATACCCTGAGTCCTAATCAAACCACCATTCAGTTGCCTAAAAGTAAGATAAAGGTAAGCTGGAGGGTTTAGGTTTGGCTTCAGTGGACCCAGGCAATACAAAGATATGCAAAATACAGAGCATACAGAAGTGAACCTCACCCATGAATAAATAAAGATAAGGGGAAACACTGGTAAAGATAAACACCCCAGGTGGTAACACTGCTAAAGACAAACACCTCAGGTGGTATAATCCACTCAGGCATATTCCTGCCCAACATCACATAGACCAGGTAATAAAAACCCTAAGATTCGAGCTGGAAATTGGGAGTCCCTTCTTCAAATATGCAGCTGGCAGGTGAGGAGACCCTTCCCCCTTGGTCGGAATGCCAGCCGAGGTAACTTATTGAGAGCCCTTACCTGGAAGTGTAAGAAAATATTTTGCATGCTTTAAGTTTGTAGTCACAGGTAACTGACTAACACACATGTAGTATTTAGTGCGCTTCTGAGTTGTAATAGTGTGCTCCATGAATCGCCTGTGAGTTGTAACAGTGAATTTTGTGAATCCCTTGTGGGCTGTAATATAATCACCTCTGGGTTGCAATAGTGTAGTCTTGCTTTTAAACTGAAATAGTGTGCTTCTTCATTTTGTCCGTAAAACCTGCAGTAGTGGTGTATTGAATCTGCACGTGTTGTTCAAATAAACATTTTGACGTCCACACCTCAGCAGCAGTTGTC
>NW_010164344.1:452-39029 GCF_000695765.1 Mesitornis unicolor | reverse complement strand
GTTCTATTTAGCTCAAACCAGGACACTGTATTTATAGAAATGCTTGATAAAAGCAGCAGAAGAAACTGGCTAGCTCTTAGAGTAAGGACTGAGATTTTGAGGGGGATTGAAAGGAAAATGCATGAATATGCTCACATTCCAAAACTGAAGAACTTGGTCAAGTTGAGAAACAATTACTGACTCTCATAAATGTGAGTGACAGAATCTGAGCTACTTTTGTTGAAAATTATCTTGTATCAGGATTTGACTTTGCCCGGATCGAACATATAACATGTTTATGGATGAATTCAGAAATGTAGGATTTTTTGTTTGTTTGTTTTGAAGTTTGGGTTTTGATGATGTGTCATCAGGTAGAACAGAAAACATTGCTGTTTACATTAGAAACCATCAGTTTGGCTATAAATTAATGTTTTATAAAAATAAGTATTTCCTTGCTACTACCTGTCCATTCTTATATCACAAAATTGAATGAAGTGGGCTATACACAGCTGAAATGAGACCTTCAGTACTTTGTAACAACAGCTTTTTGTTTGTCTTACAACTTTGCCAAAAGAGAATGGATTGCAGGGGATAATTCATTTAATAACTTTGAATACATGAAAATATGTAAGTATACTTCTGTAGGATCACAAAATGTCCCCAAAGTGTGAAATAGTGCTTTATGGGTAAAGTAAAATTGAAGTTCTTATGAGTGCTGGAGTCGAAATGTTAAAGACAGACTGGCAACAACTGAATATTCTTTCATGTTACTTTTTTGTGTATGTATTGAAAATTAAGGTAGTCAAAATTAGAAGAATCTAATAACTCTACATGCATGCAAAATTGTGAATGTATTCAATGAAAGGTCGGTTACATAAAAGAGGATATAATTCCTTAGGCATACATGTAACTATTGTATGAAGCTGTATAACAAAACTCTCTTCTGTAAGTGGCAAACATAACTAGAAGGTTTGTTATTGTTGCAGATTGCTTCTATGGGTTATCACATGAATGCATTTTTCAGTGCCTTCAATTAGATCTGGTTCTCTCTTCACAGTCTACTTTCTTTCACTTCTTTGAAATATACCGAATTCATTTTTCCACTCCAGGAAAGTACTGTAAATGTTTTTGGTTTTGTTTTTTCATTTTGGTGATGTAGCACATTGCAGAAATCTGCTAAATATAGCCAGCAAAATTTGACTGCAAAGTATCAGTTTATAGTTATAGAAAGAGTTTTATTAATCAGTTATGTGAAGTTTTTTTATTAAATATGGAAAAAACTTTGATTAATAATACTAATAATAAACTGAAGATAATGTGATCTGAGATTCATATAAGTGGAAAAAATTTTGATAGAATACTGTATTCAGAAACACGGCATTTCCTTGAATGCCTCTTAAAAATTTTTAGCATGTGAGTGTCTCTTAATCTGTATAAAAGCAGTCATCATAGACTATTTCCTTTAGCTTTAATTTTCTCAGTTCATTGCATGATGTCAAGTATGTGATTGTTGTATAATGCTTTTAATTCAGAAAAAGGAAAAAAAAATCTTACACACTTATAATCAACCAGAAATATAAATTCATAGTTTGGCTTATCCTCTTGGAAAACAGCACAAGAGGTCTGTAATAAGTCAGTTACAGTTAATGTATATTTTCTCCTACAGTTTTCACACTGAATGTAGGTTAATCTCTTGCTATTTATCTGTGCTCAAGGTATCAGACAAAATCACTGAAGCTGCTGTCATGGGGAATATTGACAGGCTGAAATAGTGTAATGAAAGAAAAGAAAACTTCAAAAGGAGACTTTTTTCTCTTAAAAACTACAGGCATTTCACTGTTACTGGTAGTCTGTGTCTTGCCCAGAATATTTTTAGCCAGACTTTTGTGTAAGGAAACCACTCTTTTATAATTGTTCTTGGCAATTCTCTAATTTTGTGAATTCTTTTCTTAGCAAAGGTAGCTTTAAAAAAAATATCTAAAATTATATATTGTCACCACTAGGTAATTAAAAATGACATTGATGTGTCACCTATTAAGGCCATTCTGGATTTCGTGTTCAAAATGCAGTCTTTGCCAACCTTCAACCCTTTTGGGCTGATGCAAGACATATTTCTGCTTTATTCCAGGTTTTATGGAAATACTTTAGCTGAAAAAGCTCAGCCATACTTTGTAATAAGGGCAAGCCAACACACTAATTTTGACATTATAAAAGTTTTTGAGGTTGTTGAAATATTTTGATTTAATCTTAAGTTCTCAAAAATTCAGAAAACCTAGAATTAAATTTGCCATACAGCTTTAGTTTCATGCTCATGAACAAACCACTTGAGGTATAATATTCAGTGACACCATTACAGGTGATGGGACTTTTCCAGAGAACTCATTTTGCATTTTATGTCCTACAGATTAATTTTGTCAGTGTGACAGGATGGCGGTCTGTGTGTTTAATGGTTCATTTACTGAATTTAAGGGTCAGATAGAATAAAAGAGGGTTTGCTAGAAGGGAATGAAAAGTTGAGACCAAAGAAAGAAGAGGTCCATGAAAGCACTGCATACAGTTGGCACAGTTAGCCTATGTATGTGGTGTACAATACCTCACAGGCAAAAATTAAAGATCATATTGCTTCTTTAACTTGTAATTCAAAGTGATTTTGAGTCAATTGAATTTCTAATGTTAAAGTTAGGATTGCAGTGATAACATAAGAAAAAACAGTAAGTGAAAGAGGAACAAGAACAGCAAGGTTTGCATGATAGAAGATTTCATGGATATTGGTGTAAAATGTATCAAAATTTTGCCTTTCTAAAAAGCAAAGTGCGGTGGTGGCTGGGTTAGCAGAAGTAAGCAGGTCACATGACAGATTTAAAATAGTATAGTGTTCTCTTGGCATGTGGGATTCTGGTCGTCTTAGATCAGACAGCAAGAAGAAACCACAGAGAAATGCATGTGGGGCAGTGACAAAAATACTGGATGAAGTGGAGCTGGCAAAGCATACACTGTATGCCAACATTTGTTCCTTTTAAAAAGTAATAACACAACACTTTCCCACTAACTGTGATTATTCAACTCGTGTTCTTTGCATGTCATAGGACTGCAGTGGGACTCAATGCACAAGCACATCCTCAAGCTTTCATTAAAATTTCATTTGGACAGCAGGGCCCCCTATGTCAAAAATGAGGTGGTGGGAAATGGCTAAACAGTTGCGGTTGAGGGAGGAAATGCGATAAAGATACATCTTTAATGAGGAGAACAGAACGCAGTCATGTTCAAAAGCCATTTCCAAATCTACACAAGCTAACAAGAAAAGTGGCACCCACAATATGCTTCAGAACACAAGATGTCAGATGTGTATATTGGTAAATACTGTTAGAGAGATTAGAGACATCTGTGCATGCAAAATAAAAACCCTTTGACTATTCCTTTATATAGTATGGAGTTTGCTAGCTTTGACCAGTGGAAGCAGATAAAGAAAGAGCAGGGGCACAGTTTTAAAACAGCTATGGTTCCATTGAGTCAAAATTATATATACTGCTAAACTTAAATACACTTGTGGGGATATTTTTTAATTTTTTTTTTAAAAAGAGCATTTGGGCAGTTGTTTTCCAGCTTTGCTCCACTGAGTGCTTCTAGAGTTCTGTGAGCTGCTTCTGTCACTGATGAAGTATGTGTTGATCTTTGGATAGTAGTTCTTCCTGCAAGATTGTAACACAGTCCAGTTCACTCATAAAGTCTGCAGAGAGTCATCTAGTAAGCTCAAAGAAGAAATATACTTTCAGTACCCAGAAAGCAGTTCAGCACTGGTTGATTAGTTTTTCATTCAGTGTCCATATTTCCCCTCTGTGACTACTCTTTCTATAGTATAAATTCAATTTTTAGATCAAACTTTCTGGGTTTGACAAAAACAGAAAGGACAGAATCAAACAGCAATATTTCACATATTTCAATCCCTAGCAGTTGAAGGCAGTAAGCAAACGTTTGAAAACATGGTTATCAATTGAATGTTTACTACAAGGTAAATTTATTTTGAACCCTTCCTTCAGCTTTTCACTGAAATGTAAGGCTGCTTTTCCTATTGAAATAACTGGAAGCCTGAACCAAATTGGAACAAATAAATTCCTGAAAATAAGCCCTTTAGAAATCAGTTTGAAAGCAGAAAAATTAGAAGCTTTAATGTTTTATGCTGATCTGTAAGCAGCCTGTAAGTTAGCTAGCTAACTAGCTCAGCAGTAGTCCTCAGATGGTACAAGCCCATGTATCCCACTGAAAGTCAGAGGCAGAGCCCGCATCCCTGGGTGCAGTCTGTCCAGGTCCCTGCCCTTGTTCACCAGCTGCATCCTGGATGCCGAAGGAGAGGAAGCTCTGTGATCCAGCCTGAAGTGCCAATTCCCTCATCATTCCCATTAGGGGATGTGTGGGAGGGCGGCACTCTTTCCTTTGTGGTGTTGTGCCCAGGCTTCCTTTGGAGGAAAATTTAGATGTCTGGGAGAGCTGTGTAGGAGTCAAGGCATGGCCAGCCTGTGTTCAAGGACCAGGACTATGAGGAAAGAGCAATGCTGCGCTCTATCACTAATAGAATTAGCTAGAATTAACGTGCTGGAGGATCTGGCATGTCTACATGACTTAACCAAGCAGTGTATGAAAATGCTTTCCCTTCATTCCATGCCCTTTTGATAGTTGTTTTCTGATAACAAATTATATTTACTTATATGCAAGACATAGAGTAAAGATTTAGAAGATCAGGTAGATCCATAAGCAGATGTCAGTCCTAACAAAGTGGGCAGTGCTATGAAGAAATTCTGAGAACTGTAGTGCTTGCAAGGGAGTATGTTCGTGCCAGCCTATGTTTTGGGGTCTGTCCGCTACTGTAAGTAGAAAGTAGGTTTCTGTGGCACCAGGAGTATTAACAGGCTTGGCACAAAAGTCTGTTATTCTCCCTCACAATATTCAGAATATGAAACATATTACTTGGGCAGCTGAAATGTCTCCATAGCAGCCTACCATGACATTAAGTTGGTAGGGAGCCTAATTTACTTCTCCCTTTATGCCTAATATCTCCTAATTATAAAGACAGAAGATATTTTTGAATTCATAATACTATCTGCAGCATAAAATTTCTAATGCTTTTTTAAATGTATAAAATGGATATTTTTCTGTTTCGTAGAGATGCTGCATGAGTAGATTCTGTAAATTATTATAAAAGATTCCAGAAGTATATCAATAGTAAATATAAATAAATGTAAGAACTTATTTGTAAAAAATTATTTGAAAATGGATTGTTCATTAAATTTGAACCAAGATGTAAAATAAGTAATACCCAATACCAACCCTTAATAAATTTTTTAAGTAAATTGCCAGTTACATGTAGAATGATTTGCAACCTTCATTTTTTAAATGTTTATGTGATTTCATGTTTTAAATATTTTATAAGGTTACACTAAAAAGTGAAATCAAAAAGTGATTAAAAATGAAGGGAAGAGTGAAGAGTATTACTCTGTGGAACTTTACTTTCAGACAATGATACTTGAAAAGGATGGATTGTTTATAACTTCTCTACATCAGAAAAATGTAAAGCAAATATATTCCTTAGGTGGCAAAAATGTTTGCACTATAGTAATGATTGCTGTACATACATTATTTCTTTGAACAATAGATGCCTTCTTTTTACTAAAATTTTCTGTAGATGGTTTAAAAACTAAATATTATTAAGCATTACAAATGCAATAGTGATCTTTCAAAGAAAACTCATGACGTAACGCTGCAGAACTGCATTGATTTTTTTTAAAAAATAGGGTTTTTTTTAAAGAGAAAAAAAACTTGACAAGGAGAGAGATAAAAATTCTTTCTCAGTTGTCAAAGTCAATTTGCTTTCTTAACTTCTTAAATGTGGATTACTATTTGAAAAGTATCCCTACAACTTACACTGAATGTACTCAGATCTGCTGATCTGTATGCAGTTTTGAGCAGATGATTTTGTTGTACAAAGAAGGTTGGAGTGTGGACTGGTATTTATGAAGGAATGAAACAATGGGCTTGATTTTTAGAAAAAAATCTTAGCTGAATCTAAGCTATGCAGACGCAAGTGCAATGTTCAATTTGTGACCTATTTTTAGGAATAATTTCTCACTTTCTGTAATAGTGACAGATACACATATATGATTTTACAAGGAGAAAACAAATACTCTAATTTTTCTCTGTGTTGTAGCAGTTTAAGGAACAAAGCACAAAAATATTTTCCTTTCATCTCTGTTTGAAAGTTTCTGGGTTTTGACAGAAGAATACACCTCCTAGACTGTAGATAAGGGCTTAGCAAGAGTAGTGCAGCACATACCATCATGGCAAAGGAACTGTAATATATATTGTGAGAGCATATTATTCTTGAAACTGTTGGTCTGATGTGTAAATTACCTTGATGATACAGAGTAGTGGAGTACAGCACGTAGAATTCATTCCTCAGGCTGCTGGATGGTAATATTAACTTTTATAGTGTCGTACAGGAGGAAGACTAGATTGTTCATAGATTAACTCATTATAAGACTGTTTGAACTGATGTGTCTCGTATCTTCTTTACCCTCTGTAAGATTCAATCTTATCAGCAATAGAATGTTTTTAAAGTGTCAGAAAAGGACATGGTTACAAACTCAGTGAGAAATTGTTTCATTCATAGTTTCCATAATTTCATTCAAGAGAGCTGGGAAGATGAAAGGTTTAATGCAGTCACAAACTGTAGAGTTAGTTTTTACTCAAACTGCAACTTACAAAATACCTGAGCCATTGTAAAAATTATTTTGAAAATCAATTAGGTCTGTATTTTATCAGCTAATTAAAACAGAACCAGATTTCATCCGGCCTGGTGGGGGTTAAGAGAGGAAAGAAAAGCATCCAAAATCACAAACCATCTTATTTTGCATAGAAAAGTGGCCTAGTTATTTTCTTAGAGAAAGAAAATGAATACAAAATAAGTCCTAAAGTAAGACTAGCAATGCTAAAGTTTATGTGCTGTTTTACCTCTGAGTTTCTGCTGCCAGGTACATATTTCTAAGAAACGTTGTTTTCTATAAATATCTTACCTTTCAAATGAAGTAAAATCACAATAACAACAGCAATATCACATGAAATTTCTATCTGTTTCCCGTGTTGCCCATGCTCCAATAACACTGTTTGCTTTCTATCACTTGCATAGCTCCTACCAAAAAGGCTTCCCTTCTCAAAATATTTGTCAAGGTAGTTTTGGTAGCTAAAATGTAATGAGCCAATTCTTTTTCTATAATAGCTTTATAGTGCTGTATTGGAATAGAGTACCAAAACTGGAAGAATGTATGTTCAGTTATCTAAATGCCCTTATTGCTGAATTTGTTAGAATGTTTTTAAAGATATCAAGATAAATTAGATGAAAATGCTTCTGGTCAACTGAGTTATACTACTCCAGCCGGTGGTGTGGCATAGTGAGAGTTAAGGAGTGATAAACATGTGATTCACTTAATCTTTTCCTATTAATTTAATTGTAAACCTCATCAGGTCTGAAGGTTATGCAGATGACAAGGACAAGGTTATGCAGATACACATTGTGAGCTTTTGTCTTCAAGAAACCTGGAGGCTCCTTAAAATAGCAATTCTCTTTGACCTTGCTCCTGTAAGGTGGCAATAAATGATTTTTGATTCAAATTTGCTAGGTTCATTGTATTTTTCTAGCTAACGGGTACTTGCTGTGTGTGTATGAATGCATATATAGAACTCACTAACAGCCCAAGTCAAATATTGATTGTTTCTTAAACTGAATAACAAGAGAAACTTTTCTAGAACTTTGAAATCCTATTAGAAATGCATGTGGTTTCATATCTTCAGGGAAACATCTCCTATTGCAGCTAAACACTTTTCAATTGGTGATGATTAACATAACATGTTTGTATGTAAAAATTAACATTCTAATACATGGTGTCATAGGTAAGGAAGTGCAGGTGCTTACCTGATCATGACTGTGCCACTAGTGATGAGATCCAAAGCTCCATGAAATTAAGTGTAACGATGAAATTAATTTCCATGAAATCAGAATGCAATGACTTTTGTACTCACCTCCAAAAAAAGTCTTTGTAAAACTCCTGATTGAACTTTTCTTGTTAGTGCTTCTGTACTCTCTTCTGTAACACGTATGTGGATGGGTGCCCAACCATTTTTAGGGATTGAATACTTTTAATCTGTCAGTTTCTTTGCCTCTAAAATGTTGTTGATGGTAATGCATCCTTAATTCAAAATAGAAACATTTTGAAGCCAAATTGTTATTCTGAGAAATGTCTTGAGATGCTTAGGTAGAATATAATCGAGTTGCAAAGTGATATAATACCAAAGTCAAAAGTAAGTTTATTATTACTATCTATGTCATCAAAGTTTTACCATATCTTATAATGTACCAACTTGTGCTTTACGAGAAGAGGATTCAGGTCAGTAGCTGAGAATATACAAATTTCACAACCTATACAACAGCCTACAGAACCTGTGGAAAATTTGCAGGTATCATTAAATTATTGCTTCTGAGGAGATCAAACTAAAACCCAGATACGACTTTCTGGAGAACAGCAACAAAACCCTACAGCTCTAAGAGAGTATTGTAGGAAGTAAATATGCGGGGGTTTTGTTTTCTTATGTAAGAGGAAAAATATGGGTATGTAGTTAGAGCAAGTATGTATGCCATGGATATACTGAATTTTGCACAGAATTGCATTTCAGATATGTTGCTTACTTAGTGAGCAAGTTTGTAAGTGGTGTGATAGATGTTGCCCTGTGACCATAACAGACAGACTTTTATAGTCTGCTTTTAAAGATCAGCATGTTTGGATTATACTAGATGAAAGAGAAGAAATATACCTCAAATCAAATGAAACTCCACAGGGAAAATTCTACTTTCTTTAGTCTTTGTTGTTGTTGTTGTTCTTTATGTGTTTCATTTTAAAAAGGCAGTGTAAGTCTGCTCTGTCTATAGCTAATACCTATAGCAGTGTGTTAGAATAACAAAAAAGTGATACATACATTGGAATTATTTTTTTTTCTAATTTTCTGGGTTCCTTTTAAAGGCTTAGAAAATTACCAACATACAACCCAAGAGCCTGGGGCACCATTACCTTTTTCTTTGTTAGTTTACTTAAATCAGTATAGCTGATTCCAAGTGAACAAATTATGCAGAAACAGAGATTAAAATTTGTCCATGTTTGGAGTATTAATGCAAGTGACCTTCACATCATCTGAGCTCTTTTAAGAGAAGGAAAGTGGCATATAAACTGAAGTCTAGGCATTTTGGAGGGCCCTTGTTTACAGAAGAATTATAGGTAAAGCATCTTCTCCATTTGCTATCTTGCATCCTTGATGTATGGCTTATGCAAGTCTAATGTTGATGCTCTTGTTATATTCCTCAAAGACGGTGAGGAGAAACAGTATATGACTATAGTCATTCAGGTGATGATAATAAATATCAGGTTGTATCTTCCATTTCTATTAAGTAGGAGTTTCTCCTTTGTCTATTATACCTTCAGAGTACCTAAATTATCACAGATTTATCAAGGCTACTATGTAAATATTTATATAAATAAACCCTTCTCCAAGTTTTTTTATGTGACAAGTTATGTCTTAAAATTTATATCGCTCTAAAAAAAGAATTTAGCTGAACTGTCTGACAGGAAGAAATATATAGAAGTTTCCAAGCATTAAAACATTAAAACTGTTAATGATGAGTATTAAAGTGGAACAGTTGAATAACAAAAAGAACAGTCTTACGATTAATCCTTCTTTGGCAGATATGCAAAGTGTGATAGGGCTTTTCCCATTCCTAAAGTTGAATCTGTTATTCTGTCAGCAGCATCATTCTGTAATCCTTACTAAGTCTTCTGTTGGACCTTGTATATTTTCAGATTTTCTTTTTTTCCAAATCACGACCTTGATAGATGACCTAAATCATATTAAATATAACGTCTCATAATTTTGGATAGTCTATCCTAAGGTGATGCTGTTTTGTGTCTGTGTGTTTTTTAGCAAACAAGGGTGGCTTCTGTGAGAAGATAGGAGAAGCTGAAGCTGTCACTGACCCTTTAAAACCTAGGAGATGACTGGTAGAGTGAAGACAAACCACAAAACTACAGACAGGATTTTAGCATTACTAGGCTCTGGCAAACAGTAATAGTGTTCAAGGTAACTACTAAGACAAAGCACTTAAGAAGAACCAAAATGCTGGCCCATTGAAAAGGGCTGAAAAAGATCAAATTTAACATTCATTTTTATAGCTTGAGGAAAGCAGACTGGAAACAGAAATGGCAAGGGTTTGCTGCAAGTCTTGGAGTCTGAAAGATCAGCTGGGTCATCAGAACAAATGTTTGGGTGTTTAAGTGGTTAATAGAGGATGTCTGTACATGTGGATGGATGAATTTTGCAAAACATCTTGTGTCTTGAGAAACCCCTTCAGGCACACTGAATTGCTTTATTTCAGAATCCCTGAAATAATCTGGTTCTTTAAATATTTTTTTTGGTAAGAATCTGATCATGACTTTCAGAGACAAGGGAACTTCATCTCACATCATCTTTGGATAGTAAACTATGTCTTTGAAATAAATAATAAAGATTTTTCAGGACTGTAGTTTGAATATGATTCGAACTCTTTCAGATGCACAGATTAGAGAAGGGAGCAAGTTCAAATCTGTATATTCATCATAACTTTAATACTTTAGTTAGGAAAGGAATTAGCCATTAGCCATCTATTTAAGGGGGTTTTTTGTGCATGTGGATGATGTTCAAGTTATTAAGACTGTATGAAAATATAAAGAAAAAAACACAATTCTTGATATGATGAGAGGCATTAATCCATATTTTACATCAGTTTAGGTCCTATTATATATAGAAATTAAAGTGTTCTATTCACCTTGGGTTGAGTTGCTCATAGTTCTTCTAAGACACTAATTAAATATCTTATATCCAGCAAGTAATAGAGCCTGCTGCCTCTGACAAATGGAGCTTTGGCCATCAAGTTCTTTAAAAATGCCTGAAGAATAGGAACACTACAATATATTGTATAGAAACCTTAAATCTAGTTACAGGGAGAAAAAAAGAAAACATTCTTTGATGAACTTATGAAAGATCTATTGCAGGATGAAAGTCTGACCTTCTGAATTCTACTTTGCAGAATCTGTGACGTGGGAAAGGCAAATTTCCTTGCCAAGAACATTACTTCTGTTTTAAACAATATATTTAAATGGAACTTCAGAAAGATCTCCTTTTAAAAAGTAAACTAGTTTCTAAGGAAGGGTTTGATTCCTTCTTTTCCTCAGAAAGCTCAGGATCAAATTATGGTAGCCCATTGTGCAGAAATCCCTTCATATGCACTGTAGAATAGCAGCTAATTGCATTCCAGTGGTGCGATTAACAATTTGAAATGAAAATCGTCAGGTATTTGGTCTCAAAAAGTGAGTTGGAGTTCACAAACCAGAGAAATTCTCATGTATTTAGACATATATTTTGTGTTGTTTCAGCCTCCAATTAACACTGCATGTTGGGCATCTCTTACTGCCTATTATATGTGATACCTTTCAGAAGACAAACTGCCTCAAGTTCTGATAGACTTTGCAGGATAAAACAGGGCCTGTCATGTATTGAGGGAAGCCTCTCAACCTACTTAATTTTGCACTATTTATTAGAGCTACAAAAGAAGTAAGAATTGTAGATAATACATGTTCCCAAATCTGTTGAAACAAAAGTGCTTGAACCTAGTTTCCATTTCAGCTATTTGTCTCTTATTCCTAGCTTTTTGCCTGGAAGGTATTATATGAGTTTTTAAGGTCATACATATGAAATTTATAACTTAAACCTAACCCAATAGTTTGTAGTGCTGTAACCATTTCTTTCTCTGGTTTCTGTAACATTTATCAGAGCTAATGAGAATGGTGGCTCAGGACTGTAATAGAATCAAGCAAATGCCTGTCTGATCTAGCTATGTCAAACAAGCAACAAGAACCAAGGAAGACTAAATTAAAGGCTTCAACTGACATAGAGGATTGCCTGCCTTATACAAATACCAGCTTTTAGCTGTCACTCTCCTTCCTTGCTCTTCATCAAGAGATATTTTTGTGTGTGTTTTGTAAACTGGAAGAGTTTACTTCACTCATGTTACTTCTGTACAGCACAAAGAAGCAAAACAAGCTTCTCAGAAGTACAGCATGATTCCTTTCATGATCTAGAGGAATGGAAATTTGAAGAGTCCAGAAACCTGCTCTGAATCCTTTTATGGTATCCCTACTATTATAGCTCATAAATGAAGGTAAAAGGGTCTAGGAGTTGATGCTGATCTGAATCAGGTATCAATGAGTATGGTGGCAAAGTGTATTGTCTGTACGAAAGTGAATTTTGTTTAAAGATCATTTTATTGAAGATTTTGCAGTTTCCTATAGCAGCTAGTTGTCCATAGATGCAAAAAACAATGAGATTAAAAGCAAGAAACACACACAAAAAAAAGTCTAGTAAGGTATTGTACATTATGCATAGCTCAATAATTGTGGATCTGATTTGGTAAGAATTACTTCAAGTATTCTCAGGCAGTACGAGTGAAATAAACCCCAAAAAGCTATAGACTTACTTGTGGAGGAAGTCAGTAAGTACTGAATGAAAATCACCTTTCTAAAAGTGGCTATTTTTCTATGTAACATACATGTTGCACTTAAATCATGCTCTGGATATGTGAGGGTCATTTATGTCATTCATGATTTGTACTTTATTCTGTTCAAACAGCACGCCAGGAAATTTTTGCATTTTACTATGACAGTGGTCAAGCATACCTTGAGCTGTCTGCTTGAGCAAGCATTCAGACAAACTTTTCATCTCAAATTTCAATTTTTTTTTACAGCTCAGTCCTTTTTCCCCCCAACAATTTAATGGGAAGAGAGGAATGAATGCACATCAATGCTTCCCCAGACCTAGTAATTTATTTTTGTATGTGACTTGCTTACGCTGGCTTGGCCACTGGAGGAATGAAATCAGTGTTCCCTCATGACTACTTGTCATGATTTATACAGTTGCTCTATCACCCAATGCCTCTTTCCCACCAGGGAAAGGGGGTCGGGAAAAGGAAAGGAGATTAATGGGTTGAAATAGAAATATATTTATAAAATAACAATAATATAAACTAATATTAATAACAGAACATAAAATACACAGAGTTATAGTTGGCCAACA
The DNA here is from genome assembly GCF_000695765.1 of Mesitornis unicolor. Classification (NCBI taxonomy): domain Eukaryota; kingdom Metazoa; phylum Chordata; class Aves; order Mesitornithiformes; family Mesitornithidae; genus Mesitornis; species Mesitornis unicolor. The sequence continues at coordinate 25,853 of NW_010164344.1, read as the reverse complement.
TTGTGAGGGAGTAGGCATCAGGGTTAGGATCGTAAACAAGTCCCTGTTGAGATAGCAGCCATGGGAGAGGGAAGAAGAAAGAGGAAGTAGAAGAAGGGCCATCCCCAGCAAACTCCCCAATTTATAGTGAATGTGATGTTTATGGTATGGAATAAATCTGTTGGCCAGCTTGGGTCATCTGCCTTGGCTGTCACTCCTCCGAGCTTCTCCACCTGGTCAACACAAAACTGTCAAAGACTTTGATCACTATAGCATCCTGCATACCAAGGCAGGCCACAGAGTGTCTTATCAACTTTGTTCCCACGAAAACGTGTGTTGTAACCCTTACATAATAGCAGTTTTTCCTCCACAGAAAACTATCTGTAAAATTCTGTCCCAGTAAACCAGGACACTGGTGTAGGGAGTTGCAACCTTGTTGAGATTAACTGAAACAGGAACAGATCTCTCTCTCTTTAATTGTCTCAATATCAGGAACAAAAGAAATAACTGGCTAGTTTGTGGTGGATGTCATTGTTAAAGGGTCTCTGGAATTTCCTGCGTAATATATATTTCAGATGGAAGTCCTGCTTTTTTGCTCTTATTTACAAAATTTTTACACCAGTGTGACTTCTTTGAGCCAGATGCATCCTATCTAGAGGAAAAATAATTGAGGAATCAGGTTTTTAGTCCTCCCTGACCCATTCTAGATACAACTATTTCTATGCAAGAAGTGTTGCTACCCTATTCACCCTGCTTTCAAAAAATGTCTCCAAACAGCACCTGCTAAAGGAGAAAGAAGCCTTGCCTGATTACACCTTTTTATGTGCAAGAACTTGAAGTCTAATTGGCACTACTTAAATGCTAATATTGTTAATAATAGGCAATTTTTAATATTTCTTCCCTAGGAAAAAGTGAAATGGGAAAAACTATGTTAATGTAAAATTACTATTACAAAGGGAAAATCATGAGCCCATACTAGTGAGGTAGAAGTTTCAGCAATCATTTTTCCAGAATCTTAAAAATTTTCACATCTGTTTTATCTAGAAAACTTGTTGTTTAGTGTATTCAGAACTGTACAACACATAATAGAAAATCTCTGATAAGCAGCTTAGAAGAATTAGGGCTGATGCTGAATCTCCTGGGTGTTTTTTTTTTACTTCCTTGTCATTAATGTGGCATAAACAGTCTGATACTATTGTTACATAAACATGGTTTTTTGTATTAAATGATTGGTAACAGTTTAAATCCTCACAGTCACAGCTTCTGAGTGTATTTTTGTAAGTTGAAGCAACTTTATTCTCACTTAAAGACACTCTCACCCACAGAAATACTGTTCAAGTATTCTCACTCAAACACAGAAAAATCCTTCAAAAACACTGACAATGACTTCTTGACGATCTTCCTAGGAGTCCTGCGGTGAAGTGATTTTGCACTTCAGCATCCACTATCACACTCTTCTACTTCAAAACACTAGCATAGTGTACAGCAGCTGGAAGGATGACACAAACTTCAGAAGCAGTTTTGTATTTAAAAACAAAAGTGAAACCAACTCACAGCCCCCAAAACTTCATCTGACAGGACAGCCCTTGGACGTTGCTCAGGCTATGCAAAATGTGTATGTACTAGTCAGATGTAGCTGCATTGTCATCTTGGTCACATCTGAAAATAACATCTGCTGGCCTTTTGAGGTATCGTAAGTTACCAAAGGAAAATATTTATGTGTGGGGATCTTGCCCTTCCCACCACCACACTTTTCTTTTGCCTTTTCCTGCTGTGAAGTGGCTTTCTGCTATGTACCCCTTATGCCTCACCTGGCTCTCATACAGACTCTTTTGTTTGCTTTTTTCTCAACTTCATTCCTTGTAGCCATCAAAACTGGCTGCTTGCATGGCAGGTTGCCAAGGAATTTGTAGTAGAACTCTGGTATATTTGCTCCCACTTAACAATGCTCTCAACAAGGATTTTGCAGCAAAATCCTCTTCTTCCCATGGTTCTGTTAAAGAGATATTCTCATAATTTTGCATTTCCTTAGCTCTAATTTACAAACAAGTCAATAATAACCCTTCCATTGCTCACAGTCAATCTATTAGCAAGCAACTATCTGAGTAAATGTAATGTGACTTTAAAGTTCCTCTCTCAAATTCTGTGGACTTGAGCCTTTGTTTTTCATGGAGTGTATGACTATATATGAAAAGACAAATATAATGGTACAAAAAATGTTTTGCAAATATTGAACTTAAAAGTTCTAAATTGTGTGATGAGTAGTTTTATTGTGAATCTCTGTCTTTCATCTGTTGTTTTATCTGGTAGGTAACTCTTATTCTTTGGGACTTAACTCTGACAGACTTCTGAGCAATTTCATATGCAGCTAATGTTTTAAAATCAGCCTGAAAAAGAAATATCATGACCAATTCTGCCCAGTTATTTCTCCTGGAATGGACCTCACTGTGTAAAGCCAATGAGTTTGCTGATGAATTCTGGTAGGAAAATGACAGCTTCAATTAATCAAACAAAATCAGTACTAAATTGAGCATTAAAAAAATAGGGCTACTTATTGTCGTGGTTTAGGCCCAGTGCATAACTGAGCACCACGATGCCCCAAAAAACGGCTAGTCAAAATAAGGACTGGGAAGCCTTCTCACCACTTAAACAGGTCACAGGCAAAAGACAGACTCATCATAAGGAATAAAAACAAAACAATTTTAATTTGTTACCAACATCAAAGTAGAACAATGGGAGATACAACCAGATCTTAAAATCAAAACACCTTCCCCCCACTCTTCCCTTCTTCCCGGGCTCAGCTTTTGTTCCCGGTTCCTTCACCTTCCCGCTCCCCCTTTGCCTTGAGGCGCAGGGGGATGGGAGTGGGGGTTTGCAGTTGGTCTTCCCACCACACTCAGCCCAGCCTCTCTCTCTCTGCTTCCATGTGGCCCCCTTTCCACAGGGGAAAAAAAAGTCCTCAAAAGTCCAATATGGGTCTGCGTACAGCTGCAGTTTCCCTCACATACGAAACTGCTTCAGCCCAAGTCCACAAAACTCCAATCTGGGTCTGCCCATGGTCACAGTTCCCTCACACACAACCAGTCGACCCGGCTCTCACCACGGGTTGCAGAGGGGAAACCTGGGTTATGCATCCTCCTCCTCCTCCTTCTCCTCCTCCTCCCTCTCTTCTCTTTCCTTCAAACCAACCTTGGTATTCTTCAAGGTTGTTCTCCTTCGGCCCCACTCCTTTCTACACTGCAGGTCTCCTCCGATGGTTATGGAGATCCCGGCTCTCTCTCTCTTTTTTTTCGGGATGAAGCTGCAGTGGGGCTTAAGCTTAAGTTGTGGTCGGGGCCGGCCAAGCCCAGTTGGGCAAGGCCAGTGCCACGCCACCCGCACCTGGGGCTGTGCTGGTCAGGGCCAGTGTCAGAGAAAGTGAAAGACATGTGCTGCACCCCACTTAAATACATGAATTCGCAGTGGCGCTGTTTGGCTTGGCCCTGGTCAGAGGTGGGTCTGACAGAGGAAAATGGGGAGCTTTTCAGGTAGCTTCTTAAAGGGCCATTTCCATAGCCCTTCCTCCATTACCAAAGACACAACCGAAAACCCCTCACAGAATACCCAATACACTCATCCATATTCTTAGCTGTTTTGAAAATTAGATTGCTATTTAGGCATTTGTGGGATGGGGAAGATTACTACCATTTATACAGTTTAATCCTGGTTCCAAACCAAACTTTTCAGTTCATGGTAAAGCTTGCAACATTAATATCTATTTCCTTGTTATTTAAAAGACTAGATATAAGAAAGTTGATTCAGTCAGCAAGGAGTGAGATACTTAATTTTCTAAGAGGAGCTATTGTCTTTTATAGAAATTTCTGAAATTTTGGAATGCAAATAATCATCAGTGGACGGATTAATATAGACACTGGGAGAGAGGTTTCTAGTAACAACTCGGAAGGGCTCAGGTGTTAGTGTAGCCATTGACCTTGCATATCTACTAGCATGTATATTAGGAGATCATGTGTAAGAACACACACCTGTAACCATAGGGCTTTGAAAGCGCTATGAAGATATGTAAAACAGCTTACTCATAAAGAAAATGTATCTACTTAAAGCAATAAAAAGTTTTGAAGCTAAATTTGGACATTGTTATAAATCACGTTACTTTTTTACTAGCATGTCCTGCAAATGCTGTGTATATGCACTGGCATATTTCAATGATCATGGATATTTTGTCAATGAGAAATTGAATAATTTAAAAAATACTGTTTTATGAGAGTACAGATTATTTTTTGAGCTGCTTATAAACTTAAAAAATGCAAAAGCAGCTTCACTGTTAAACTAGAACTGTGTAAACAGTTGGGATGAATAATTCATTTAACCAATTTATTTTCTTCTTCATTAAATGTGAAGTTCTCACCTCTCAGTGCTCTTCAGTTAAAGATCATAAAAACCAGGTCTTGAAGGTCCCATGCATATTTGTATATTTTATTTATGTGCACTATTTTGGAGCATTGCCTTGCAGAAAAAAACTTACTTGTAATAGTTTTCTTTTATCAGCCCTTTCTTTAAAGCTGGGAAGTACTTGACAGAAAGTAGTGTTGAGGGAGACTATTTGGTTAATGAAAATGACATAAATGAGGTATTCCTGCTGTTGCTGCTTTGTCAGTACTCTAGATGCTGTGCTTTTTCTGTAATACCTCCTGTAGTGCTCCACAGCCTCTGTTGTGAGGAATTTAAGTAAACTGTTTCTAATGAGTACGTTTTATAGGCATTTAAATAAGAGCTTGTCATCACCCCTTCTTTCATTTGCAAGTAAAGCTTGATGAACTGTTTGCTAGAAACAATATTGCTAAGTATCACGTCCAAATAAAGCCAGTACAAGATCAGTGACTAATTCTTTGGTGGAGTTCGTCATATCATTGGCCCTGTACTGCACAGGCAGAAAGAGGTTTTTGTACTAATTCTAGAAGTGCCATGTCACTTGGCACTTTAGATAATGAGTCTATTTATTTCCTATAAAGTGAAACATAAATTTGTGTGTCTGAGTCTATATATAGACAATATAGTCCATGTCTCCTTCAGTTTTTCCACTGGGAAAGTTGTATGTTTTGCAGACTGAAGAGCCTCTGGAGTGATCTTAGTATTTCGTTATATAATTCTATTTCTTTAGGTCAGAGATGAAAAAGTGGTGATGGCTCTGCCTGTCATAACTGGCATTGTTACCATACTTCTATTAATAATAAACACTTTTCTCTTTTCTCTACCTCCCTAACAATGTGTACTGCATCCTGGGTGGCTATATGTGTTCAATAATTTATTCAGTCTATTCACTGTGTCTTATTAAAATCTAAAGAAATTCTGTCATAAGGGGTTTTATGTATGTGTAGTTTTGGTATGCAGCCAGTTCACAAGTAAAAGAAAACAATCAAATCTTATACTGTGCTTCTTATGCAAGTTGTATAATGGTACTGATGAGCAGCAAGCTGAATGAATGCATTGGTTTCGGATAGAATATGAATGAAACACCAACTTCAACTGAGAAATCCAAGTCTGTTTCAGTGGAATTCAGGTAGATATTTTCCCTCTTTGTACCTCTCTTCTTTTTAAAATTTCTAAAACTAAAATTAAGCAAATTAAACCTTGTCTATAAAGACTTAGAATCAGCAAGAAATGTATCCATTTCTTTTGTCCTCCTGACCAGTGTCATGCAGTTCTGATAGTTGCAGCAGTTAAGACAGCATTATAATGACTACCTTGAGTACTGCTGGCTGTTGAATCACAAAAGAAAGGAGTTTTTTTTCAAATGTCAACTCATCCAAGAAAGCAGATAAGTATATGAGGGAGTTACCTTGCACTGAGACATATGTTGCTGTAAGTCGCCAGTTGATATGTCGTGTTCAAAGTACTCTTAGGGAAAGAAGAGCACACCATATATGTGAAGCAAAGAATTTATTTTTGGTCTAATTAATATTTTAACAGTTTAATAGTCCAAAATATTAGTGCAGTTACAATAATACATTATTGAATATAATTACCAAAATCAATACAGAAAGGCCTCAATAATACTAATAATTTAAAATTGCTATATAAGAAAACTAATAGTTACCCTTTTCTTTGGTGTGATATTCATCTTTCCAATGTCCCTCTGGGTCCTAGGGTTGAACAGCACCTGTACTCATTTTCCTGGTGTAACTGTTATTTATATCTATTACAGCAGAGATAGCTTCTTTGGTATCTCAAAATCTTTCTGCCTAAATATGCAAGAATTGTGTGGCTGAAACACAGAATCACAGAATGCGTTGGGTTGGAAGGGACCTTTAAAAGTCATCTAGTCCAACCCCCCTGCAGTGAGCAGGGACATCTTTAACTAGATCAGGTTGCTCAAAGCCCCAACAAGCCTCACCTTGAATGTCTCCAGGGATGGGTCCTTCACCACCTCACTGGGCTACCTGTTCCAGTATTTCATCATCCTCACAGTAAAGAACTTGCTAATATCTAATCTACCTCTACCCTGCTCTAGTTTAAACCCATTGTCCCTTATTCTGTTGCTACATGCTCTTGTAAACAGTCCCTCCCCAGCTTCTTGTAAGCCCCCTTCAGGTACTGCAGGCCACTATAAGGTTTCTCTGTGGCCTTCTCTTCCCCAGGCTAAACAATCCCAGCTCTCTCAGCCTGTTCTCACAGGAGATGTGCTCCAGCCCCTGGGTCATTTCTGTGGCACTCTAGACCTGCTCTGAACAATTCCATGTCCTTCTTGGTCTCACCAGAGCAGAGTAGAGGGGCAGAATCACCTCCCTTGATCCACTGGCCACACTTCTTTCGATGCAGTCCAGGTTGCAGTTGGCCTTCTGGGCTGCAGATTGGTGTCACATTGGTGATCATGTCCAGCTTCTCATCTACTAGCACCCCTAAGTCCTTTTCCTTGGGACTGCTTTTCAGCACGTCATCTCCTAGCCTGTATCAGTAATGAGGATTGCCCCTACCCAGGTGCAGGAACTTGCACTTGGCCTTGTTAAACCTCATGGGGTTCACCTGGGCCCACTTCTTCAGCTTGTCCAGGTTCCTCTGGATGACATCTTGTCCCTCTGGCATGTCAGCTTACCACTCAGCTTAGTATCATCTGCAAACTTGCTGAAAGTGCCCTCGATCCCACTGTCTATATCACTGACAAAGGTATTAAACAGCACTGGTCTCAGTATGGACTCCCAAGGGACACAACTTGTCACCCATCTCCACCTGGACATTGAATATTACGTCGCATATTGTTCCAATACATTTTAGTTACTGGATAGTTCTATGTATTTGCATCCTTCCTTTAGGTCCAGCTTATCTTTCTATATTAAAGTATGCTATTTTCTGGCTTTGGTATTTTTAGAGGCTCGGCACAACGACGCAGGAGATCGCTTCTAATTTGGTGTTCTCTGTGAAGCAAAAAGGAAATTTCAATAATGAGGTAAGAAACTTTAAGAAAATAACTTTAATTTGGAGTTAGATTAACAAATGAAAAACAAGCCTTCTTTAGGTCAACAAGTAAGAAGACAAGCATCTTACATCTGTTATTGTTGTTGGACTATATGTTTCTTGTTGCATGCATTGTAAAGACTAGACATGCATATCACACACAAAGCAGTGCTTCTGTTGAGATCATGTCCAACACATGAGGGAGGGCTATGCAAAGAGGTCAGAAAAAACTTCCATCTTGTCAGTCGGTGCAGCTGAGAAAACACAAGTGGGGAAGAAAAAGCAGGTCTTGTGTCTTTCGGTAGTCAACAGGGAATATGGTGTGTCCTGGGGACCTGAAAAGCCACAGCTGTTGTGACTGGCATTAAAATGTCACCCTTCTGTCTAGGTCCTCCTGCTGCATGCTGTGGGAAGTTCATGCACTTCAGGTGCCCTCTTTTCAGTCTATTGTTCTTGATGAGAATGGAACTTGAATTGGCTACCAAGAGGTGATGCAAGTTCTGATAATTTCATCTGTCCTTTATTTCCACTGCCTAAGAGCTAAAATAATAATGTTGTTCCTTTGTTGCCACCCCAAATAAAACATGTCATTACTACTGATAGGCTCCCTGCCACTTCTCCATGCAGCAGGCTTGGCCCACATGGGACAGTTCTCAGCCTTTCTCAAAGTGATGATCTCAATGCTCAGATATAAGCTTTTGCTCTCTTTCTTTTTGCAGGAATTAAGATGTTTAGCTTCAAAAACATGAGTACAGAGAATGCTCATCTGCCTTCCATGAGGTCTCAACTGCTTTATAGAAGGACATAATTTAAACTCCCAATGTATTAATTAGCTAATTTATTTTTTTATAATTGCAGTCCTGTGCCTAAAAGATCAAGGAAATTGGCATCAATCAGTTTAATGCATTCTTAAGTAGAGAGCTATTTTCTATCCCTATTCTTCCATTATCTAGATCACAACCAACATACTACACAGAATGCATTCTTTTAAGGATTGCTAATGACACAAACTAAGTGATCCTGAAAGATGAAATGGTGTGGTTTTCATTGATTTTGGCAAAACATTCAATCTGGAATCTCATTTGCTTTTCATTCAGTTGTAGAAAATATCTCATTCTGGATTTTTCGGATCAGTCTGAAAAAGGCATAACTGCAAAAGAAGTCTTTTCTCTAAAGTAAAAGGTCTACTGCATATTTTCCTCCTTGTTCTCCTTTTCCACCTCTTTTTCTGCCTTTGATGTTCTGCTGTTGTGCAAGCCATTCGGATTCACTGAGTAGGAATTTAAACTCAATAAGCACCTAAAATTTTTTGAGAGTCTTTGTTAGTGGCCCCGAAAATTTGAACCTAAGATATGTTGCTGCCAATGAGCTCCCAGAAGAATAGTTATACATAGTATACTATAACTTAATGTATGTATACTTGCAACTTGAAAAAACAAGTTGCCGTACCTTTTTCACAGACCTGGAACTGGACATAGGACTAAATAAATAAAAAAGCCTTGGGATTTTTATTGTGTATATATAAAAAGAAATATATGTACTGTAACTGTATATCCGTATGTAATCCTGCAGGTTCTTTCCTAGTTGTCACACCATGAAAACTTCTCAAGTTCTCAAGCTGCTTTGCTAGGCAATCTCATACAGTTAAAACAGCTCAGTGCCAGGCTTAAATATTGCTCAAAATTAATGAATAAGCTTAAAGCTCAAAAGATGCTGTCAAATAGCTTCCAAAAAAATCAGTCTGTGCGCCTAACTTGAGTTCAGAATTAGCAGACTTGCTACTTTCCTTTACTCTGTTTATATACCTGCCTAGAAATCAGAGCTGGATGTCTGAGGACATAGTTTTCCTCTTCTTGAGGGAGTTTAAACTCAATTTCTCTCACGCAGGGAGAGTTTCCAAATCAAGTTAATCTCTACCCTGGAAGATATCCTTCAGTGCTAATATCAATCCCATACTAGGAGCTTCAGCTTTAGTTTGCCCATGTAACAGTTTGTGAGGGTCAACAGTTCAGTTTCACAATCACCTGAGATAAGAGAGTTCTCCTAGAGTTCTAATTCTAAGGAATACTTGTGCATTTCACATGAAATTACAATAAGATAAAATACTTGTTGTAGCAGAATGTAAACTTGACCATAGGCTTCAAACTCATAGAAGGAGAAGGTCTGGGTTTTAGGGTGAAGGGTTTTTTTCATAACTTCCAGATAAGCATTACTTTTTGAATCACATTTTCAGAGACTTTTATTCTGTAATGTCTCTAAGGTTAGTGTGAGTAAAATATAATGACATAGAAAATGGTGGTCTGAATGTTGTGGGTGAATCTCATACAATGCCAGGCATGCAAGGGGTTGAAAACCAGATAACCTATAGCTGCTGCTGCTCCGAATTGACTAATTATGTTTAATGGGATAGCAAGGGTCAAAATCTTCAACTGACAACCCTTACAAGTACATGAGAAATAACTGGGAAAAACAGTAGTCTTTAAAGGACTGAGCTACAGGAAGCTCAGGTGAGAAAGAAAGATGACTTGTCAAGGATTGTTCAGAGTAAAATATAAATAATTCTTCATTATGTTCTTAATAGGATGTTCAGTTAGTGGTGTATATTTGGAAATAATTTGATTAGATTTATGGATCAAGAAATTGATGTCAGTATGGTGAGAGGGATGGAATCAGGCAATTCAAATATTATTTCCTGAGCAGCAGTACTTATTTTTCCTACAGCATGTTCATAAAGGAAATCTATACTGTCATCAGGGTCAAACTGAGGCCAGCCTTAAGTTAACCCTGAGTCACAAGCTTAGTACTTCCTTGTCATGCATTAGCACTCGCATCACTGGGAAGGGTGGTTTTTGTGTACAAAGCAGGACCTTTCTCAGAACTGGGCTTTTGATAACGTTTTTTGCTTTTCCAGTCCTGTCTTTATTTATAAACAGTAAAGAGTACAAGATGTAAGGGAAGGTACTGAAGGGCTGGATAAAATAAATGTGAATTTGGGATTGTAGTCAGTCAAATTCTGTGCTGAAAGCCTGTAAGTAAATCCCCACCATCTTGCAGGAAAAACTGAAGAGATGTTAAGAAACACCTTGGTCAAAATCCATAGGTGGAATTTTAATATAGATTTATAATTGAATTAGTAAGCTCTAAACAGTGGCATGGGTTAGTGAGCTGAAGCATAAGAATGTGTAAAGGTCCTAGAGCAGTTATACTAGCTGTGCAGCTGCACTTCAATCTAGATATTGTAAAATGCTCTTATTTCTAGAGCCATTAACCATCTCTTGGTTCAACTTGTTACAACAGCTTTTTTGTGTAGGTCTCTACCCTGTCGCAATCAGAGAATAAACAAATACTGTGACTCCTAAGCAAAATATAATGATCTATTTACCAGTTGTTTCTAGTGAAGTATTTGAAGTCAAGCTTTCGTGACACACTTTGTTTTCTTCTTTTCAGTCCCTTCACAATCACAAACAATATTCAAATTTGGTTTTCCATAAATGTGTAACAGAAAGGGAGTAAGCAGACATTACACATACACACACACACACACACACACACACGCACACGCACACGCACACACACACACGAAGATAAGAAAGCAAAGTATATTTTTAGAATGGTGGATTTTTCTTGAATAAAATAGAGATCTCTAAGGGCTAAATGATGTTCTTTTTTAAAATCTTGTATTGGTAAACATAATATGCAGTAAGTCAAAAACGCAAATACACATATACATATATAAAATGTACCTTTATAAAGCATAACATATAAGATACTGCTAATAAACTTTCATTTGATATTTTGAAAGTGGTTTTGTTTTACTTACAGTTCTGTCAACGTGTCAACATTTTGTGCATATTGATTTTTGCACTACATATTGTTTAGCATTCAGTTGTGAGTATGTGTATACCATCCAGGTGTAAATGAAAGGTAAAATTCAACGTGTTGGCCTGATGGTCAGTTGAAAAACAAAAACATAACCAAAACCATAACCAAAATGAAAACCAAACCAAAACAAAAAAAACCCACAAAACAAAGCAAAACAAAATAACAACCTTTCTCTTTGCTGTGTAAATTCTTATTGAGCAGTATAAGATACCCAGAAAGAATTTTCCTTTGCTGAAAAAAAATTGGGAAATGGTGAGTTCATGAAATCGTGTAGTCCTTTTGTGTAGTTAAGAAAACTGTAGTTGTAGGTACTCTAGTTTTCTGACAAATATTTTGTAGTACAGTAATCTTTTACAACGGGAAATCTAATTTTTTTTAATAGATATGTCTAGGTGAAAATGTGTGGTAAATTTGATTTGACTTTTAATTTTTTTCTAAAACAATACTTATATATAAAGTTGTTAATGATAATAATATCCAGCTATTTTTCTCATGTAGAAGATAATTTTGAAATAATAATCACACAAATGTGGAATTATGCTGATATTAAACAACTGAAACCTTCTTTTGACCAAAATAAAAAATTCAACTTTGATTACACAATGCTCTTTTAATTAAAAAGTATGCATCTTTTTTAGTATTGACTTTCATGATTTTTTATTTCATCTGAAAGACTTTTGTATGGAAATTAGATTTCCCTTTCTAGTTGAACAAATGCTAATAAAAGTATTCTACAATCACTTGCTAAAGTTTTAACTGAAGTCACTTTGAATATTTTTGCATCCCAAATGTCATTTTCCCCAAAAAGCATCCCAGCAAACAAGGTTACTGGAGTGAATATTTCTAAATGAAGCAAATAACAAATGTTTGTGAAAATTGTGTTTTAAGTTTTCCTTCAGCAGTAATAATTCAAGAAGATGATTAATCAGGAAACACATATACTGCAAAGGTAAACCTCAAATGCACAGATCCAATTTCACGTATCAATTAATTCTAGTGACCTTCTTATATCTAGACTACTATATAACTCCTGGTCTGCCACCTGGCATCCATGACACTTTCCCCCAGCAGTGTCGTTATGTTATCAGCTTGAGGATAGCGAATGAAAATAAAAGATGCCACCTCAGAAATTAAGACTTTACTAGAGGTTAGACTGAGAGGTCAGACTGCAAGGGTTACTGTGTTCATACAACTTGAATGACACGTACTTTTTCAAGCAAGCAAATTTCTCACTTAAGCACTCGGCACACTGAATGAAGTCCATACATTCCTTCTGGCTGATTAATGATGGGTTCTGAAATCTTCTCTATCATATGTAAACTCTTCTGTGGAATATTTGGTCGTGGGTTTTTTTATTTCTCTTTAGTGCAGCACTATCAGTTTGAATGTGTTTGGTTGGTTGTTGTTCCCTGTTAGCAACCAAATAATAATAATTGCATCAAAGCTCTTCCTTTAAATATATATATTTAACCTAACAAATACTATGACTTTAAAAGGAAAAGCAGGAAAGGAAAACGTGCATTGTTTTATGTCTGCTGTGAAATATCGTCCTTCAATGTTACAGTCATATAAAAAATAAATTAATCATGCTCTATTCCATTGAAATTGAATTTCAAATTGTTCTATTGCAAATGGAAAACCAAATACAGTGAAAGCATAAAATGGAATTCAAAAACTGTGTTGTGAAATGGGATGAAACAAAATATAATCAATGCTAAATAATGGTATTTGAGAGATATAAATTATATTCTTTCTATTTAAGTTTTAAATATTTGCTATGTAGAAGTACTGTGCTTTCTGACTTATGGCTGTAGAAGGATGGAGAAGTAAATGTTTCAGGTGGACATGTGTTAGATTTCTACTTTGAACACAGCAGCTGTGATCATCATACCAATTTTTGCAAACTATTTCTCATAACATAAACAAGATATATTTCTATAAAGGAAAGATTCTACTGTTTGGTGAATAACTGTAAATTTGTGTATGTTTTGAATTAAGTAAATATGGCCTTCATTTAAAAAGAGTTTCTCAAAGTAATTGTAGATTTTGTACTTTGAATTAGTTCACTATCTTTTTATCTTTTCCTCTGTGAGTTGAAATATGTTGGCTTTCTTTTTTCCATTTTTTTTCTTTTATTTTTGCCATTTAGGACTATATCATCAAAAGTCATTGCCACTATTATTTTTAGTTCAGGTTTTTTGCTTTATAAGTCTGTTCTGCTTCATCTAAGGAAAACTTTTTACTGCTTAACTCTAACTGATGATAAAAGCTACTAAGTGTAGAGAATGGATTCCCCCAACTTATCATTATGAAAGATCATTGTAATTTAAAATTAAATTTAGGAGCTAGAATGAGATTAAATGGAAAGCTCAAGTAGAACATTAAAAAGAACTCCATCTAAATACTGGTATGATTTACATTCTAGTCAAGGAATTACCATTCTGTTCTACAGGGCCAATCACAAATGTCTGAGATACTTTAAGAAAACAGAGTATTAATTCAGAAGGAAGAGATCCACTGAACCAAAGAAAGAAATTTTTTAAAAGGCAGTAATAAAAAATGGGAGAAAAGTAAAGTATTTTATCATTGTGGTATAATGCCAAATATATTTGTGTGCTCTTTGTCAAAAAGTGTAATTGATCTCTATCCCAATATCAAAGTTACAACCAAGTTTTTATAGGTAGTCTGCTGAGGCTGGATGATCTAGTTCTGGCTGGGTCAGCACAGCACCCTTTGGGTCATCATAGCTATGCTTTAAGCTAGTAAACAGCTATTTCCTAAAGTGTTTCAGAATATTTGAGATACAATTGTTATACCTTTTTCAATTCTGTTTGTTAACCCATGGGGAGAGTCTTCAGAAATGCTTCTTTTTTTACTTGAAATTACGTAATTTCTTTCTATATATGTGTAATTTGCACCATCAAGGAAGAAAACTTGCATCATGTCATGGAAAATAATTTAGAAATTGTTGTATCTTCAGACTTCTGGAACATGATACTTACAGGCAAAGCTGATACATTAACATTTCTCGTAACATTGTGCCTAAACTGCTCAGGAGGTTAGGCTGATCGTAAGAATTACAGCCTCTCAATGTTCCATGATGAAGAAATAGTTAACTATGTCTCACGCAAACATGAATTACTTCTTTCACCAACCAGGCTTTTACTTGTCTTGCTTGATCACTGAGAGTTTCTCTGTTGGGCACAAGACCACAAGGGAATTTAGATACCCTGGCATCTAACCACCTGAGCATTTGCTAAAGCGTATGTGCTCTGTGATTATGCAACAGCATTGCATAGCCTTAGTAGCCAGTGCTTGAATGCAGTAAACCCAGAGGATTTTCAGAACAGCTTGAAGTCAAGCCTCCTGCTTTTCCTATTGAGCATGCTGGCACTTCAGATCACTTGAAGAAAAAGCCTGTAACAAGTTGTCTGCTGGCATCAGCCACATGTCTCTATAAAGCATGAACTGATATATATCAGCAGACTTGGGCTGACAGTGCATGTGCTCAAGGTGTCCGCACTACAAGAAGACATGCTCTTTGACGTGTGCACTGAGAGCTGACAAGAGCTTGACTTTATCTCCTGCTGTGGTCCCAAACTCAGCCAAAGTCTGTGCCTACTCACCTTTGTGCAGCCTATCAGTTGCAGATGTCAGGTGATCTAAACTTAAATTCAAACTTAAAATATAATTTAGACACAGACCCTGACTTTGAAGCTGCTTATCTTCTAGTAAAGTTTACAGCTTTAGGACTAACAGTCCCCTAAAATGTCTTTTTTTGATGAAACCAACTTGCGATTTTCAAGACAGGTAGTTCATTCAAAAATGAAGCAAGAGGTCATGTGTTTTTATTTCAGAGAAAAGGCTCAGTAGCCATGATCTAAGAGGAAGGGTTGTATAATCATGCCATACTGCACAGATGGGATCTGTTTGGAAGGTAGCAAAGTATCCCTTCTTCTCTTCCCACTTCCCAAAATCTAGACTTCACCTGTGCTTCTTGTTTTACCAATCAGCGCTTTGGAGAGCCAACACCGAGTTTGAGAAACAGGGCTTAATCCCTCTCCCTGGCTTAAAAGTGTTCCATTTACATCTCCCAAAGTAACTATATTCTGACCTGGGTCAGGGAAGCTCTTGTTTCTTTCTGCTGTAGCTGTTTCACTTTTCATAGAGTATTTAACTTTTCAGTGAACCAGTGACTTAGAGAAAAAGTACAAGTGGGTGAAGGAATAAGAATGAAGACAATGCTGTTACTTTGCACTTGGGACCTTATTTGAGAAATGGGTATTAGTCCGAGAAAAGATCGCGAGTAATCCATTTCTCCCAAAAAAGCTATTTGCTATGGTTTCCAGAAGTTACAAGATTGGTAGATACATCCCAATTGATAGAGATGTCCTAGCTGCAGTAGGAAAGGCAGCTGAATAAATTACATGGTATGACCAAATTGGAGTCTTATAGGACTAAGCAATAGATTCCAGTTTAGTATTTAAATTGCAGATTAATAAAAAAAAAATTGTTTGATAATGAGACAGATGAACCAGATCCTGAAATATTTTATCATTAAATAAGTTTCACCTGTAAATTTAGCAGTGGTTTATTTTCCCCCCCTTTACTAACTAGTTCCTTTCCTGCAGCTAAGATATTAACAAAGCAGTAACGTCAAAGGTTGCCATGAAATGGGATCATAATTGTTTTGTTGAATATGCCACTTAGATTTCATATATTTTGCTCTACTTATGCAAGTCAACTATCTGTAGACTTAGAACTTAAGTACCTAGCCTTGTGAGCAGTATCTCTAAGTGGTACTGATAGCTTCCTCTTGTGCTGTGTTCTTCTTCAGACCCATTTAAACTGCTAAAGGATCATTTGGAGGTTGAACTTTGTACCTTTTCTCATGCAAATGGAGTAATTTTCAATTCTAAGTGCAATTCTGAGGCTGAGCTGTGGGAAAACCTTCTTCCAAAGCCAAGTGAAAAGGTTACCACAAACACAAGGGTTTCTTGTGAATGAACATTTAATGGTTGCATCCAATGGGATTATTCCTATGAAAAAGACTGCAGGATCCGAACCTTTAGTGCTGTATAGTGAGGACTTCATCTTCTTTTATAGTCTGTGAAGTGCTGTTCCTATCTGTTGTCCTGTGGAGGAAAAATATTCTACTGTAAAAGCCTGACCCTCTTTTCAACTGTCTATATGTTTTGGTCATTTCAAGTTTCATTTCTGCGACTTGTCTATTGTTCTGCCTCCTAAATTCTTCCCATCTGGGGAGAAATTACAATTTTAAATCAGAAACTTCATTTGTTTACTTTTGTTTCTTGCCGGTAGTTGTGTAAAGTGATCAGGAACACTGCCTCAACTGTGCAGGGGAGTGATTTGTTTGACTACAATAATAAATGGTTCTTTCCCTGAAAGAGCTGTTTCACTGCTAGTCTAGTATGCCAACTGGAAATTTGTGGGGTTTTTTAAATATTTTTTTTTTACTTTCCCAGCTATCATGGTTCTCCCTTGCATGGTTTTTAGAGGTCATGTAAAACAGAGTATATGCAATAACATTGAACATTGTGCCAACAGAATGGCAAATTTACTTTCTTCTTTGAATTACTGCTGCATACTGCTAGTACATGATCCTACCAATCCCAGTTCTTCATTCTACTGTAGAAGAATAACTCAATATAACTCTGAACACCAATACAAATGGAATCATATGGTGTTTTTTTTCATTATCCTTTTATATACATCTTTCCTTTCTTTTCTCCTGTGGTGTTTTGGGGCGGGGTTGGCCACTAAATCCTGGACAGACGCTCTCTATTAACCCCTCTCCTCTCTCCAGAAGGGAAGAGAAAAGAGAATAAGGAAGAGAGACTTTACTGGTTGAAAAATAAACTAACAGATTTAATGAAACAATAATACTACTACTACAGGATAATATTGTAAATAGGAAAAAAATAATGAAATATATACAAATATGTACAAGTATACACAAAACCAACATAAAATCCTCCCCCTACCCTCACCCCAATGACGAATACGTCACCAGAGGCTCTGGTGGGCTCAGCAGCAGGTGGGAGCAGGATGCAGAACACACAAATCAGGATCAGCGGCAGATGAACTAGCAGGATTCTGCTCAGGCCTTGGCCTCTGCAGGATCGAGATGGGCAGAAGGGTCAAGATGGAAGGAACGGTGAAAAAGGGAAAAGGCACGAGACACTCGTGATCTCTCAGTTTTTATACCGAGTATGACGTATGTGGGATGGAATACCTCGTTGGTCCGTTTTGGGTCTGCTTCCCTGCCGTAGGCGCCGACACAGCACCCATGGTGAGACAACTGACCTTGAGCATATCTTCTAGCAGCGCTGTTTGGAAAAAACATGCTGCCAGTTTTCAGCAAGTTCAGCCACTTAAAAGAGACTGAGCTGAAAAGTAAAATCACTAAATAGAAAAAGAAATATTTCTATTTAGCTCAAACCAGGACAGCTCCTTTCTCACTGGTTTACCTTTTTCACAATCTGCAGTGTCTTTGCCTTACTTGTTCACGTTTGTCTCTAAACAATCAGATGGAACATTTTTACAAGCTGTGTATTTCAAATCCCTCAACGACAGCTAATCTTTTCATTACTTATGTATTCACTTTCTTGATGAGGTATTCTACAATCATAACAAATTGAATGAGTGACATATAGTGTGCAGATATTTCTTTGGTCTTTGACTAGTTACAGAGAAACAGCTTGTAATAGAAAAACAAAGTCTGTAACTGAATTACTGCAATATTGCCAAGCTAAAGGTGCCACAGTTTGCTGAATTTTGTTCCTGTTTCTGAATGCTGTAGTAAAGGTTGTCATTCAGCTTCTATTATGACTCCTAATTGGTATCTGTAGAGAAGTTCTTTAAAAAGGCTTTTTTTTTTTTAATATTGTGTATTTCATACTCCTTCTCAATTAATAATGCATTCCTTGTCTTTTCAGGAAAAGTTAATTGAAAGTCCTCTTATATTTTTTTTTAAGCTACTGAAGGGTTATTTTTAAAAAAAATCTGATTTCACAAATCAACATTATAAAATACTTTCCTTTATCCTAATAAGTAACCTCTGTGGTTCCAAGAAATAAATTTACAGATTTGGAGTACAGTTAGTCTTCCTGAGTGGTCAGAAGGAAACTTATAGCAAATTGCTTTTTTCTAATTTTTTTTCTTTCTTTCTCTTTATTGCATTCTTTTCAGTAAGAAAGTCTCCTCTTGTCTCCCTGTTGATTTGTCCTCACTTTTTGCTGTTCAGTCTTTGACTGGAATTCTGAACAATTCTGTACAGCTATAAAAATGAGGAATGGTATCATCTCCACCATCTTCCCGCTGTATGTGTTTTAGTTGTAGAAGTTTAATTCTTGGAAGCTATAACTTTTATTGTGCCAGCAATTCCAGCCTTTAAGTCCACAAAGATATGATTTCTTAGATGACGTAAGCAATATTCCTGCTACACTGCTCCTGCAGAGTATCAAAACTGTAACATGTGTAGAGCAGGAAATACAGATAGGCATCACGTAAGGGTGCTTGCTTTTAAGATTGTTCTGGAAAGCAAATCTTTGACTCTTGCTCTGCAATAAAAAACAGGGTCTACAAACTCATTCACAGAGGAGCAGGATTAATACAAGGTTTTGCACTTCACAAGCATATGGCAATAAAATTGCTTTCAAAGGGCACAGAGGAGATTCATTAAGCTTATGCGAGGTAACTTTGATTAGGCAGACAAAAGAGATCAAGGATCCAAAGAAAGGTAAGGAAAGGAAAAGGATCAAAAAAATAAACCACAAAGAAATGAGCTAATATGAAAATAAGTCAGGGTATGAGGTATCAGAGAGAAAGACCATAGAAGGAGATAAAAATTATGACAGTGCTAAACTGGATTCTTTTCTATTTAGATTTCTAGCCTGCCATGTTAAGGTTTCCTTTGTTCCTCTTTTTGCCATCATACTTTTACTTTTTGTTTCTGAAGGAGGTCTGTTATTTATTAGCTTTTTTACTATTGTAATTTGGTAATTTATTTCTTCCCCTAGGAATCTGAAAAACGTGGATATTTATGAATACACTTTTGTGAGAGGAGGAGTTGATTTATTTTTGTATTTATTAAACAGTTGATTTATTTTAACAAGGCCAGTATTTGGCAACACAAATTTCAAAATAAATCTGAAAATATTATTCATTTGACATTATTTCTTGGTTGCCTTTTTTTCTCCTTCAGTTCACATTGTCTGCAGCATCTTGTGTCTTTCTCCTATGAAATGCTTAAGACAGGTAACACTGAACTTCCCAAACATGCTGCTTGACTGTCAAGTGACTGTCTCCATTGACACAACACACAAGCAAACACATGCTATAGAATTGGCATCCAAATACCCAGACAAGCTGTCCCTATTGACAATTGCTTCTGCCTCAGCATATGTATTGTCCTCCTGGATGATGCCATCTGCAGCTGCTTCAGCTCTGATGCCATGTCATCAGTTTACTTGCTCCAATGCTTCCTCTTCAACAACTGAACTCCATCCTTCATGAATTTCATCTCAATGTCTGTGCTGGAACAAGTTCTTCAGCTGCTTATGGTTCCTCCTCTACTGACATTATTTAAACAATATCTTTAAGAGATGCCAGACTGCTCTCGCATATCATCATGATTATTTTTTTAAAGCTCGCTGCACATAAAACTAGAACATAATGATGCTCTTCAATACAGCATGGTATGGAGTATAGAGAGATTAAATTCTTCTTATTAACCTTCAAAAATGTCTTGTGTCTGTGTACTTTAAAACGCTGTCTTTGATGCATTGTGTGTGAATTTGGGAGCCAGGAATACACTCAGGATTTAGAAAGATAGGAATAGCAGTGATAAAAATGGTAATAAAATTTCAATATAATTATAACACAATAGAATATTCCAGCTTCCAAATCAACGGCTACACTTTGTAAAACTTATTACTTCTGTATGCTGCTAGACCTAGTACATGAAGCAAAAGATAATGCCGCATAACTGGATACCTTGTTTTAACTCTCTGTAATAAATGTGACTTGGAACAGCTCTGCTAGTCTACCTTATGGCCATATTGTCATACGATTTTCCATGGGTGAAATTTTCTCAAAATTAGAGGTTATTTTAGTATTTCTGGATTTTACTTCTTTAGCTAACTCTATATATTATGGGCTATATCCAGTAAGAGATTTGATCACGCAGTTCAAGATGTTGTCAGGATTCACATATCTACGTTCAAAGCTGGGCTGCAGCTGAGGTTTTCAAACTGCTAAGTACACATTTAACTATACTTCATGATACATTTTTAATGTTAAGATTCTCCAATGATCAAAAAAAAGTTTTCCCTCATCTCCTTCCTTTCAAAGGTATTCTCAAGACACATACAATGAATCATGCAGTATACAACATGAATTGTTTTTTTTTCCTTTTACATAACCTGAGGAATACATGCATAACCCCACCTTTTCCTTCTCTGAAAAGGTGACCATGGATAGGGAGCATCTTCTTCACATGGTATGTTCCCACTGCCAAGCCATTTTGAACATTCCTATTATAATAAGGATTCTAGTTTCTTATGGAAACAAGACATGCTGGTTATGGTACTGGAAGGAAAACACACCTTGGCTTCTATCTTATGTGAAGACAAAGTAGATATATTTACTGAAAATTATAGGAAAAAAAAGTTTTAAAATAGGCCTTTGAAATTCCTCTCAGAAAGCTTTTACATTGCAGTTGATGGATGAAGAGGTCCATCCTCTGAAAAAAAGTGTTTAAATAGCTAGTTTGTTGAAAGAAACATCACAGGGTAAATGTATTGCATATTAAGTATGGTGATTAATATCCCCATGGCTCCTAACTGTGATTCATATTTGGCTTCTCAACTTTATTTCTTTGTCCAAAATAGCTATATGCTAAATTCTAGGGATGGCAGCAGGAGAGCAGAAAATTTTTCTATATTTGATTTTTAATTTTTATCCTTTACCTATATGTGAGGGGGGGGGGAAATAGATGATCAAAGGTAGGATTAGCATTTGATTCTAGAAGGAATCTTTTTTCTAATTTAAAACAGGAGTTCGAAGATGTACTTTAGTTCTTCTGGAATGCAAGATGGATTCCCAGCAACAGGGGGGCCCTCCTTAGTTCAAAGCAAAAAAATGGAAAAATGTTGTGTCGTGGTTTAGGCCCAGTGCATAACTGAGCACCACGATGCCCCAAAAAAGGGCTAGTCAAAATAAGGACTGGGAGGGCTTCTCACCACTTAAACAGGTCACAGGCAAAAGACAGACTCATCATAAGGAATAAAAAATCAAAACAATTTTAATTTGTTACCAACATCAAAGGAGAACAATAGGAGATGCAACCAGATCTTAAAGTCAAAGCACCTTCCCCCCACCCCTCCCTTCTTCTTCCCGGGCTCAGCTTTTGTTCCCAGTTTATTCATCTTCCCCCTTCCCCTTTGCCTTGAGGCACAGGGAGATGGGAGTGGGGGGTTGCAGTCGGTTTTCACGCTATGTGCTTCTCAGGAGTAGGAAGACTCTGCCCAGCCTCTCTCTCTATGGCCCCCTTTCCATAGGGTAAAAATAGTCCTCGGAAGTCCAATATGGGTCTGCCCACAGCTGCAGTTTTCCTCACACACGACCTGCCCCAGCACACACTGCCTGGAGTCATGGCTTCTGCAGCGCCAGCCACTGCTTATGTGGCCCTGCCCCACCAGTGAACTCTACGGGCTGCAGGCCAGTTGACCCGGCTCTCGCCATGGGTTGCAAAAGGGGAACCTGGGGTTGGTGTCCTCCTCCTCCTCCCTCTCCTTTCTTTCCTTCAACTGACCTTGGTGTTCTTCAAAAGTTGTTCTCATCAGGCCCTACTCCTTTCTCCGCTGCAGGTCTCTTCTGATGGTTCTGGAGTTCCCGCCTCTCTCTCTTTTTTTTGGGGATGGAGCTGCAGCAGGACTTAAGCTTAAGTTGCGGTTGGGGCTGGCCAAGCCCAACTGGGCAGGGCCAGGGCCGTGTCACAAGCACCTGAGGCCGTGTTGTTTGGGCCGGTGCCAGAGAGAGAGGCATGCCCTGCACCCCCCCTTAAATGCATGAATTCGCAGGGGCACTGACTGGCTTGGCCCTGGTCAGAGGTGGGTCTGTCAAAGGCAAAGGGGGAGCTTTTTCAGGTAGCTTCTTAAAGCGCCATCTCCATAGCCCTTCCCCCATTACCAAAGACGCAACCAAAAACCCCTCACAGAAAACCCAATACATGTGGGTATTTTAGAGACTTTCTGAGTTGAGTCTTTTTTTCTTTCTACATGAATGCTAATGTTCATATTAATTTTGTATGATCCTGTCCTTCACTTCTGTTTCCTCTGAAACTCCTGGTTTGTTCAGAGTTCCAGCTGTCTGTTCCCTTTCCTCTAAATTGCAGGTGTATTTCTGGTTTGTTGTATTTAAATAACCTGCATATGTGATGTTTTGAGATGGAGAGAGAGTGAGTGTGTCTGGACTTCCATTTTTATTTCATACAGTGCTCTATTTACCGTACTGTGTGGCAGTAATAATTGTCGCTGCTCGCTTACCTGGATGCACTTACCTAGATATTCTTTAAAAGAGTTGGGTTTTTTAAAGGAATTTCTAAATCTATTGAGAAATTGAAGTACCATTGTAACAACTTATCAGTTGTTCAAATACAGCGTCCTTAAGAACTCTATTAAAATGGTTAGGGTAAGTAAAGTGACAGATTACCAGGTGCTCTATATAGGTAGCAAATATCTGTTCAGGCAAAAAGTGTAAACTTAGAAATCTGGGTTGACTGACTTAGACTTTTGCCACAAGCTTACCAATATTTCCTTTTAAGATAAGTACTGAAATCACAGTATCTTGTCATGATATATATTCCATGCAAGCTGATGTAACCATATTCACCTTCAGACAGCATAGTACAAGAATGTAAACAAAACATGTTTGAGCTGTGCTGGTTTATTCTTGATTGATATACTATGGGTTTCAAATTCACTTTTTAAAAATTCATTTGCATTAAAAAAAAAGGCAGTTCATACTTCTTTCTCTCCGAGTTGCAGCTCTAATTGCAAACCAGCAAGTTTCTCATACTTAAATACCTGACTGCACACTGAGTAGTCCTACTGACTTCAGTGTAAGTCTTGCTTAAAGCTACCTTTATTTGTGTGTATTTGGGGCTAGATTTAACTCATTAACTGTCTGACCTACTTTACAAAAGACTATGTTTTAAGAATTTTCCCCCGATATTCATGTGTATATTTTGTTTCCTTGCCAAGGTATGCATTAACAGTAATTAACAGTGATAAATTCAACACATTTGAGAGAGTGGTTTCTATATGGAATGGAAATATAGGTGATGGATCTCAAAGTTCAGCTTCTTCAAGAGTGGCAGCTCAACCATTTCATAAAATAACTGTATATAATTCAATAAAATAGGCCTTAGAGTGGAATGTATCCCTAGAAACTGTTCATCTTTTGTGTAGAGCATTCAATTTTTGAAGGAATATCAAGGAAGGACAAGAAATACTCCTGTTCTGTGGCATGTATATGGTGCTGTGCTGGTGAAAATCATATATGTATGTATGTGTTTATAGTGAGACAATTCTGATATGCTTGAAATTGGTGGAAATTTCCATAGTTTTAAAGATTTGGCCCATAGAGCAGGCAAGAAAGAGATACAAAAAGCTTTGGTGAATTTATTTTTCATGTTGAGATTATGACCCTGAGCAAAACCTTGCAGACTTCACACAGCTCTAAGTTTAACATACAGTTCTACGTTATGTTTATTTAACTTAGAGTTATAACAGTAATCATAATTCTTATATTTTTAATTACAAGCATTCAAATTCATAATGAAGGTGATGATGTTGCATTTACATACCTAAACTTTTTTACACAAATAATTTCTCTATATTTTTGAAAAAAATTATTGTAACACAGTTACTTACCTCTGCAGCTGTTGCATTATTGGTGCTGTAGGAATCCAAAATTTGAATATAAGCCCCTTAGCACAACCTCAGAAGACCAATTTAGATGCCCTAACCTAACATGTAAGTTCACAAAGCCCAACTCAATATACATACCTGTTAGTTTGGATCAAAGTTTGTAAAATAACTGAGGATAAGTAGAGATTACAGGATTTTCCATTTTATTGGAAATTTTCTGAAAATGAAAATGTGGTTTTAGCTTTAACTTCAAGAAAAAGAAATCCAGATCCATCTTGCTTTTAAGTTCTTTGAAGCTTTATTCTTAAAAGTTTATAGAAATAAATCACCATTTCCAAAAATGATAGCACCCTGATTTCAGCATGATGAAAATGTTGTGGGTTTTTTTAATCAGTGCATTTATCTGAACATTTCAGTTCAACAAAACAACACTTCATAGGGGAAAAATATGTTCCAGAAAACAAGGAAAGTAAGAACTTAAAGAATTGAAAATAAATTTGTAATGAGTTTTTATGTAGGATGTGAGACAGTCTGAAAAAGAACCCAGATGTAGCAGCCTGCTGAGCACTAGGAGACAGAAAGAGAAATAGTTAAGCAACAATTTCAGTGTTTCATGCATTCCCAGTATTTATCTTTGCCATAAGTCACATCATAGTATTTGTTTTTCACACAACATAGGAACAGATACTCATTTATTTATTTATATATTTATTTGTCTATTAATTTATCTCATTCTCAACAATTCTGTTTGGGATATTGCACCTACTGCCATCCAGACCAGTGATCGAGTCTCTTAGGCTGTGTTGGAACTGCCAGCTGTAGTGGCATTTTAATATGAACTTGTGCTCCTTTGCCAGTCCTAGTGTCTGTCACTACAATGGCAAAACTGGAGAGATTAGGACTTCCTTGTGTCATGAAACACTAACATGACAACAACAACTCTCAGTGTTTTGAATTTATTTATAGATCTTACTTAAAGGGACTCACCTTGCCTACATCTTTTAACTCCACCCTCTTTTGAATTTATTACTGATGACCAAATTATCCAAGTCTCTAAATTTGGTCTAAGAGACCATAAGAGAATGGTCTTATGAAGAAAGCATAAAAACAATGCAATTTTCTTCCTAATTTATAA
>NW_010164344.1:0-421 GCF_000695765.1 Mesitornis unicolor | reverse complement strand
TCCCTACAAATCATATCTGTTTTTCATTTCACACTAAAATGGAGATCCACAGAAGTGACCAGATTTCCTGAGTCATAATTTCTGACCTTACACTGAAGAGATCTGTAATGAAAACACTAAAACAGGTATGAATGCAACTTTCCAAATGACTGTGGAAACACCAAGCGGGAGTACCAGAAGGGTTGTAGGAATGGAACAGTTTGACAACACCTGCATTAGTGTGTTATCAAGATCTAGATGCATTTCCATGCAGCTTCTCAGCACCTTTGCAATTGGAAAAGAACAGCTTGCTCAAAAGACTCAAGCCATCAGGAAGCAATAGCAAGAAGGTGAGACATGACTGAAGCCTTTTGACTCCCAGATAAGAGATGAAACAGTAAGCAGAAGACAGTTTCACACAGAATCACAGAATCGCTCAGTT
>NW_010164343.1:3141-4432 GCF_000695765.1 Mesitornis unicolor | reverse complement strand
CTCTAAAAGAAAACTATCAGTGGTTTACAGTACTTGATCTTAAAGATGCTTTCTTTTGTATCCCTTTGGAAAAGGAAAGTTGTAAACTGTTTGCTTTTGAGTGGGAAGACCCACAAACAGGCTGCAAGACACGATTAACATGGACACAGCTACCCCAAGGATTCAAAAACAGCCCCACGATTTTTGGAAGACAACTGGCAAAAGAGTTGGAAATGTGGACTAAAGAAAAGACTGTGGTTGCACGACCAGAACTTCTGCTGCTACAGTACGTAGACTATATTCTAATAGCTACAGAAGAAAAACCTGCTTGCATACAGGTGACCATTGAACTTTTAAATTTTCTGGGACTGAATGGGTACAAAGTGTCTAAGAAAAAGGCCCAAATTGTGAGCGAAGTTGGGGTTTATTTAGGCTTTGAAATGTCAAGAGGACAACGACTGCTGGGAATGGACCAAAAAGAGCTATTTGTGCTATTCCAGAGCCTCAGAATGTGCATGAATTAAGGGCATTTCTGGGAATGACAGGATGGTACAGGCTTTGGATCATGAACTACGGTCTAATAGCCAAGCCCTTATACGAAGCCCAGAAAACTGTCCCTTTTGTGTGGGAAAAACCACAGCAAGAAGCCTTTCGGAAACTCAAGGAGACTGATAATGGCACCAGCTTTGGGTTTACCAGATTTGTGGATTAAAGACTTTCAATAGTTTGTTCATGAGGGGCAATATCTAGCCATAGGAGTCCTGACACAAAGGATGGGAAGCTGGAAAAGACTGGTGGGATACTTTTCCGAACAGTTGGACTTGGTAAGCAAAAGGGTGGCCTTCTTATTTGCGGGCAGTTGTTGCAACTATAATATTGATACAAGAAGCAAGGAAATTGACCCTGGGAAGGACTATCACTGTTTATGTCCTGCACATGGTAACAACAGTTTTGGAGCAAAAGGGGGGACATTGGCTATCCCCTAGCAGAATGATGAAATATCAAGTGATACTTACTGAACAAGATGACAGTTTTGAAAACAACTAACTTTGTGAACCCTGCAGCGGTTTTGAGTAGTTCACAGGAAGAGCAGCAGCTGGAGCCTGACTGCATTGTAACCATCAAGCATACATACTCCAGTTGAGAGGATCTGAAAAATGTTCCCCTTGAGAAGCTGGACTGGGAACTAATTACAGACGGATCCAGTTTTGTTTTGAATGGAACTTGCTACGCTGGATATGCGGTAACAACTGAAAATACAGTAGTGGAGGAACATGCACTGCCTATCACAACCTCTGCACACAAAGTGGAG
>NW_010164343.1:0-2736 GCF_000695765.1 Mesitornis unicolor | reverse complement strand
GTAAATGCAAAGAAAAATCAGGAAGGATGGTGGGTTACCAGCATGAGACAGGTAGTGGTGCCTCCTCTGATTATGAGGGAAATCTTGCAGATAAAACATCATGAATGTCATTGGGGTGCAGAAGCCCTGGTACAGATTCTAAAGTGAAATGTAATATCAGCGAAAATGTTAGAAATGGCTAAATAAATATCTACAAAATATGAGATTTTTTTAAAGAATAATCCAGTAGTATGAAAGAAAGTTCAGTTGGGCAAAATAAAAACAAGAGTGGAGTCAGGTGACTATTGGCAAATTGATTTTACAGAATTATCTAAATGCAATGGGTACACATACATGTTAATTGGGGTTGACACCTTTTCTGGATGGCCAGAAGCCTTTCCCTTTTGCACAAATCAGGCTAAAGAAACTGTTAAAAACCTAGGAGTGGACTGTCAGTAAGCCCCTATGAAATAATGTATGGAAAACCATATGAATCACCTGACCCTAATCCTAATACACATGTAAAAGGAAAACAAGAGGTGTATAACTACTTGCTTTCTTTTAGAAGTCTAGCCAGACTCTGAGGAACAATAGCATGGAACCAGCCTTTGACATTGGAAAATCCGGTGCACAACATACTGCCAGGGGACTATGTCTACGTGAAGACCTGGAGTGAAGAGTCTCTGCAGGAAAGGTGGAAAGGACCGTACTAGGTCTTGCTGACTACTTTTACTGCAGTCAAGATTGCCAAATCAGATGTGTGGATCCACTATACTTGAGTGAAGAAGACACCACCTGTCAAGTGGAGAGTGGTTGGAAACCCAGAGACTTTGAAACTAACCTTGAAGCATGATTTAACTTGTTCATCTGTTTAATTGGCAGTCTATGGTAGTGGAAACATCAATCAAAATTGGGTGGCTGAATCGAACCACACAGGTGACACAAGTTTGGGCCCAAGGCCAGACCAATCAGGCTTCTGGACAGGTAACTTCGGTATCAGGAATAACCCAGGAAGAAAACCTGATGATTGGATTGATAAAGGGATTTGCAAATTTACAGAATATGTCACAAATCACAGCCTGTCTGCCAGTACCACGGGCAGTTGGAGAACCTGTTCCATGGGGTATTTTAACAATGAATCTGACTGAACAATGCTTACAAAAGCTTATCACTAAATGGCGAGAGCAAGTAGACATGGTTAGAATGGAATGGAAATCTCCAGGAAATAGAGTAGATTGTTATAAGCTGTTTAATCCTCAATTTACTGCTATAGATAAGTTTGGAGATGTTGGATGATGTAAATAAGATAAGCCCATAAAACGGAATGTGTCTCGACTAATTATAGAATGCAATACAGATGGAAGAAATCCTAGAGGGTTAGAAAGATAGGATTCCATCTGGATATCGGGCATTCACCTCCAGTTTAAATACATGGCAAAGACCCTGTAGTGTTTCCAATAGGACAGGTTGGAACTGATACCAGACAGAAGGATGACTTATAAAAATACAAAAGAAAAGGAAAAGGAGGTCCCCTGGTGGGAATGTGAACAGATTTATAATTGTAGTACAGTAAATCAAGTGTTCAAACAAATACCCTCATTGGCAGCTGCTTTAAAATTTGGATGCATATGCTGAAGATTTAGAAGTGATCTAACTGTGGCAGAAAGAACTGTAGATTGTGAAAAAGATCTGATTCCAAGGCTGGGTCACTTAGTCCAGGCAATAAGTGATGGAACTTGGACCTCTCATTTATCCGTGGATGGGAAGGTAAAACAGATTACCCTAAGATTGCCTACACTGTGTCCAATTTGGAAGAAGAACCCCTTTAAGGGCAATAGAGAAAATTTGCATCTGATACGAATAAAGAAAGTGGAATTAAACAACGATGATGTTTGGAATGAACCAGGAACAGCAGTAAAAATTGGGTGGACATTAGAATCCCTCTTAAGCCCTATGGCATCCTATAGAAATAGAAAATGGTTGTATCAATTGACCGGACAGGTTGAATGACTAGCAAATGTGACATGAAAAGGATTTCGAGTTATGAATATACAACTACAAGCCACTACTAGAATGACTTTACAGAATCAAATGGCCTTAGACATGTTGTTATTGAAGGAACATGGAGTGTGTGGATTTTTAAAGGGCAGGATAGATCACTGTTCCATACATATTCCAAATGTTACCGCAGATGTAGAACGTGATTTGGATCAATTAGAGAAAATAAAAGAAGAAACACAAGAAACTGAAAAAGACATAAAGGAAAGTAGGATAGATAAAATTTTTGGAGGATTGGGCCTGAACTTGAAATCCTGGATAAAATCACTGATCGAAACGCTGCTGTTATTGGTTATAATGTTTCTGGCAATTTATTTAGTGTATCTTTGCATCAATGGATCACAAGTGTCTCAACCCTTCTTCCATCTTGGAGCCCTTCCATCTCAGATCCTTCCTTTCATCTTGATTCCGCAATGGCCAAAGTCCGAACAGAACCCTGCTAGTTTGTCTGCCTCTGATCCTGATTTGTGTGTTCCTGCATCCTGCTCCCACCTGATGCTGAGTTCAGACTGGGACTTTTCCAGTGTCCTGCTCTGCAGAGCCTCTGGTGATGTATACGTCATTGGGGGTGCTGTAGTCTTGAGAAAATTCTGGCTGATTAAAGTAGGCATTTGTTCAGCTGTAGAATTAAAAGAACACTTTGACCTTTACAAAGTTAAAAAGGGAATGGAATATGTGTATACAGGTGCTTGGAAGGGT
>NW_010164342.1:55350-64401 GCF_000695765.1 Mesitornis unicolor | reverse complement strand
TATACACACACACACACAAACACACACACACGGAAAAGGTTCAGTGTCCGTATAATTCTCATAAGACACTTGGAAACCCTGGACCAGAAAGAAACAGTCTATTTAAACTGTCAGACTTAAATGATAGAGATAACATTTTTTAAAGCAATATGAGAGCTGGAAGAGATAATATAAAATCCCAATGAATCCTCTAGTTCAGATTTGAGTCCCTCTACAAAAGCAAGAAGAAAATGTTAATGCCAGTGATGACTTTCTTCTGTGTTATGACAGAGACAACTGTATTTCCTGAAAAAAAAACAACAAAAGACCCCAAACAGTTAAGCAAAATAGAAAAGTGCATTTCTTTTGCATGTATAATGGACTGAGAATGAAGAAGCAATTTAAGAAACATAGTTGGAATTTAACATCAAAAAAGATTAAATTATATTTTTTGCCTTTGAAGTAGAATTATGTGCTCTAAGGTATTAATGATCAAGACAGAAATAAAAATCTTAATAAATAAGTAATAATATCTTCTTTCTAACTTGAAATTTCAGCTGCTGGAGGGTAAATGAAGTGTTCCCTGAAGCATGTAAAGAACATCTTAAACATTATTGGAAGGGGACATTGCTCTCTGTATAACACCGAAACTTGTCCAATGGAAATAAAAGGAGAAGAGGGAAAAACTTTGATTTTTCTCAATGGTTTGGTAGATAGAGGGGAGTGAGTATTGAGGAAAGCCCTGAATATAAAACTTGGAAGTCAGAGTCCTTTTAACCACAAGCTGGATGGTCTTACATACTTTATTTAACACTGAAATACTGTGTAGTAAGTACAAGGCTGTTAGTCCTATGCTTTTTTGTTGTTAAATCAAATAGTATCCTGGAGAAAAAAAATCAGTGTCTGTCATTGAATGGAAATGACATAATATTTTAGTATATTTTCTCTAGCTTTGGTCCAGTATCCACACTGCTAATTGCTGACTTTTGTTTCCATCAAATTGATGAATATATATACACCACAAATTACTTCATATTTTTATCAAGTATCTTAATATAGTTGCAAAAATTATTATTTTATATCAATCATAAAAAATACTGCATTACATAAATTATGTCTATCCTGTTACGTATAACTAAAATTTGATTTTGACCCTAGGCTTTCCCATTTGCCCATGCTTTGTATGCGTTGCTTTGACTTTACAATGACCCAGTTCACTCATTTGATAGGGAAAAATTTTACTATATAAGCTGGTATAAGTCACACTTTTGCTAACATAAGTTCTGCAAATCCTGTTTGGTGCATGAGTCATGATGAGTTCTCCAAACCGTGTAAAGTTTTTTTTCTTCAGTTAGAGCAACACTCTCTAAGGATAACATTGAAATTGTGATTTTAAGAAACATGTCTGTAAGATTAATAAGTACGAATAAAACAATGAAGGCAGACTCATCCAGTAGACTCTGAGAACATATTCAGCTCTTTACCTTTGCATGTTCCAGAAGCAAATGCAATGTGCACAGAAAATTCAGTGCTGATGTGGAGGGGGAGATAAGAACATTGCCTTCTGTACACAGGAGTGCTGAAAGGCTTTGGCACATATATAGAAAAAACATGTAATCTGAAATATGTGAACTATAAATAGTAAGTTTGAATGTGTTGCAGAAACACTGTGTGATCTTGAGCTGTTTGGTGGCATAATTTATTGAAATGTATATTTCAGAAGAGTTGTCATAATAGCTCAGGTGTTTTGACATAGATATAGGCATATGTTAGACAACAGGGTAAATTATTTTGCACCTGACAAATTCTTTATAGAATAGAATGTATGGCTCCATGATCAGTTCATTTTTATTGCTTTCTGTGACGCTTTCTGGATAATGTGAAAGAAAAAGTTTCCATCTACCAAAGCAAGTTCAATAAGACAAAGTGATTTAATCTTTCTTAGTAATTTATATTATGGATTTTCAAATTAATATTTCCATTCAAGTATTTAGAATTGAACTTGCAAAGAGAAAGACTGAAGGGTTCTCTTCAATCCCAGTAACTAAATATATATATACCCTGATAAGATCATGTTATGGTAAACAAAATCAGAATGCTAACTTACAGTTTGCTGAAGTATTGACTCTCTTATTTTCCCACTAGTGTCTCCAGAATCTTAGGAATGTTTGACTCAGCGTGTGTGTGTGTGTGTGTAAAAGTGTCGCACATCTATTAAAATACCTTTTCTGCTACTATAAGGTGAAAGACTTTGAGTAATAACAATCTGGGAGGTAACTTTTCCCACTCTATGGAGTCAAAGTTTGTACAAAACCTCTCTCACAATATTCTTTCAGTAAAGCTTCTTAATAATTGCAATTCATTTTAATTTTCTTATATTTAATCCCCAACCATAGCATTCTGAACATATCCATTTTAGAATTATTAAATGAATATCCTCAAACTGATTTTGTATAAGCCCTGATAGCACTTAATTCAATAACAGGTAGAATCCCCTTAAAAATCCAGATGCAATTAATCACAACTGTGATAGAGTAGTCAATGCTTTATGAACTTAAGATGTTTTACAGTAAGGTAAGATGATCTCTACATTTTATGGAGATTTATCATCCTCATTTACAAAGAATATATGCAGTATTTTTCACCTGATTCAACTAAAACAGCTGAGTGATCCTGAAATTTAGGTTAATTATCTTATAAATTATTTTCTACTGACATATGGTTTCTGTGAAATTGTGAAACTAGGTGTAGTGTCAGCAATTTTTTGTGATTAAAAGGAGTTTCTCTAAATGAAGATGAACTATTCCTTGCACAAACAAATTACAAATGCTGCTTTTCTAGTTCCCTCCTAATTGAAACTATCCAAAGATTTTTTACTTATCTCACAACCATGTTAAAAAGATTCATAGTAACTTTTTGTAAGAAGCCATGAAGTCTTAACATAGAAAGGAGGAAACTGAGTATCTGCTTGGTTGTTGCTAGGATGCAAAAGGGTATTCCCCTCTTCACCTATAATATCAGCTTGCATTGACAGATGTTTGTCTACTTTTTAAATGGTTATGACATTTCATATTCCCTGCAAGGCTTCGGTTTGTTTAAAAATTTACTTTTGCTCTATGTGTTATTTCCTCTAAAAAAAAATTGTAAGAAAAAATTGTAATCAAACTCTTGATATTCAGAATATTGTAAAGAACTTTTTATTGTAGGATCTTAATATGAGATTTTGTAAGTGTATGTATAGCTTCATTCAAACAAATAATGGAAATTATTTGCTACAAGGGACTTTAAGTCACGCAACAATTTTTCAGTCTGCTATGAAACAGAATTTAGGATGTCTGTGGAATTCCATGCTCACAGAATTTTGTAGGTTTCAAACAATGAAATTGCCTAGGAGATAGAAAGTATTCTGTAACACATAATTGGTTTTATTTTCTGGTTTATTAATTTGTTTTTCCAGAATTCTTGTGCTATCTAGTTTTTTTCGTAACTTAGCTGATATTTAAGGCAATCACCCACTACCTTCTGTGTAGTCAAAGTCAAGTTATCATTATGCCGATCTTATTCTACTTTTGGAAGACAAACTGGATATTCTTGCTGTTCTTAGGAGTGTTTCCAATATGCCTGTAAGAAGGCTATAATAATATATAATGTGTTAGCACTGGCTAGCAGCCAAACATGCACTTACCTGCTTGCTCACTCTCCCTCTCAGTGGAACACAGGTGAGGGGAAATAGGAAGAGTGAGAAAACTTGTGAGTTGAGAGAAAGATAGATGAAGGAGGTCACTTATCAATTACTATTGCAAGTAATCCAGACTCAACTTGGGAAAATTCAGTTAATACATTGACAGTTAGAGTAAATATTTAATTACTAAGTAGTAAGAAACAAAAACAAACATTTAAACACTTAATGAAAACATCTTTTCTTCCCCTTTCCCAGGCTTAACTTCACTCTCACACCCATCACCACTCCAAGCACGTCTACTCTCCCCCATTATCACTGTAGGTGATGCTCCATCCCTTCAGTGAGGCAATGGGCAGCACAGGGGTGGAAGATGTGGTCAGGACTAGTGGTTTCTCTCTGCTGCTCCTTCTTTCTTTCCCTTCTGCTCCAGTACAGGTGTTCCACATGCTGCAGTTCCGTCAGGAAATACATGCTCTGGCATGGGCTTGTCCATGTACTACAGTCTCTTCAGGGGTGTGCCTGCTCCAGCATGGACCCTCCTCAGACCACAGTCCCATTGTGTCACGGGGCTGGGCAGGGATTGCCTGCTCTACCGTGGAAGACTTCCTCCTCCCATGACCTTGCTGTTTCCTCTGCTGTTTCTCACTCTTTTTGTTCCCTCTTCTTCTCTTTATTCACTTTTTTCTGCTCTTTCCTACCTGAGGCATCACCGGCCTGGCTGATGAACTCAGCTATGTATTGTGGTTCATCTGTTGCAAAGCCATCTGGAACTGGCTGTGTCTGACACGGAGCACCCCTTGGCCTCTCCTCACCGGGCCCACCCCTGTAGCTCCCCTGCTACAAACACCTTGCCACATGCTCCCTGTGCAAGCATCTTTAAAGAAAATGCTGAGAAAGAAGGTATGAATATACAAAGTATGTTCTAAAACTCTTCCCTAAGGCCGTAAAGGAAACTGAATATGTTTCTCCTGCTTTCCAGATGAATATTATAACCATTAGCCTGAGGGGAAATGAATGTTCTACTTTCAGACGTATTTTTAAAGTGTTGTACTTTGAATATGCAATCATTGTTTCAATGTCTATTTTTAGTGGAGGGTTCATTGCTTTGAATCCTGAATTCAAGATGATAGCAAAGTGCCTAATTTTGGTTAGAGTTTAAGACAAATTCCTGCTAACAGTGTTTCTAATTAGTTAGAGATAGACAAGATTTATTAGCTAGGGTTTACACCATGGTAACTATAGTCATATCACCACAACTTTAAAGTGCTCCTTTCAGATGTGGTTCAGGAGAAAAGTAGAACAAGTAGAAATATTTTTCTAGACAATATCCGGTTCCTAGATTGCTCTGGTCACGCAGAAACTTATGTGGTAAAGAAAAACAGACTTTCTGAGACTAGCATATTTCCATTTCATTTTTAGCCTGTAGCTCATCAAAGGAAATTCAAGCTTTTTTCCATTAATTTAATGGCATTGCTGCAACTTGCACAAATGTTTTGATTTCTGTTTTATTTCTTCATCTCTTCTAAGGCCAAAAAGGTATCTTCTAAAAACGCTGAGCCTTTTGTATTATTCTAAGAAGCAGTACTGATCACCATCATGCTTATCCTTTTCTTTAACACAGACATACTGAGAATGCTCTGCTTAGCCAGACCATTCATCCATCTAGCATAGTATTCTGTGTCCAGAGGTAACACAGGGACTCTGTTGCCCTCACAATCTGCCAGCATCAACAACTGTTGTGTTAGGGATATTTGTGAGACCGTCACTGACTAATCGTTTTTGTATGTCTGTTGCCTAATAATCTAATTCATATGTCAACGTGCTGATAGTGTCTGCCTCCACATGCTTTTGTGTCTGCAAGTTCTACTGCCTGCTATGTAAACAAATACCTTCCTTTTTGTCTTTTCATCTGATCCGATACTACTTTTATCAGGAACCCACTAAATCTTGTATGTGAGCACCAGCTGTGCATAAATTGCCTCTTATCTTCAGATTTAGTAAACATTGGCATTTTCTCTCCAAACATAGGAGTCCCAGCTGCATTAGTCTTGTACAGCAGATCCTCCATGCCTTTGATCTTCTTCTCTAATTCCAGTATACTCTTCCAGAGATGCGAAGACTATATGCAGTGTTCTCAATGTGGGTTCACCAAGATTTTATATGGTAAGAGAATGACAATTTTTGTGTTTTTCTCGATACCCATCATGTTGTTGTGCAATGTATCATTGTCTTCTTTGTCAGGTGCTAAACACTGAGCTGATGATTTTCTAGAACCTTAAAAAGTGACTAAAAAAATCTTTCCTGAACTGTAACATCTAGTTCTGAGGTCAGCAGTGCAGAGTCATGGCTTAGTTTATTTTTCACTATTGAAGATAATGTATCACCTTTTTGTTTGCTCATTCAGTTTTGTAATGTCGTTCATAATTTGAATGACATTTGATTATCCATTCACAAGTCTTGAGATTTTTATTTGCTTCCTCTTCCAGGTCATTGATTAGACATTGAATAATACTAGGCCCAAGACCAACCTCTGCTGGACACCACAAGTAACCCTCCTCCAGTCTGGAAAGTGACCATTAACTCTGCCCTTCACATGTTATGCTTTAACTGGCTTTCAGTCTCCAGAAGAGCCTTTCTTCCAGTCCTGTAATACTTAGTTTCTTTAAAAACCTTTGGTATGGCACCTACTCTAAGAGTTTTCTTAATTATTATTCTATGTTCTTCAGTGTATTAGAGTAAATATAGCTTGTTTTAATGTAGATTTTCTATTGGATATCATTAATATGCTTGATAATCCTATCAGGGTTTAAGAACTCAAGATTTCCTATCTGATAACCCTCATGTTTTAATCTGAGACCAGATATTTGAGAGCAGAGAGTACCTTGCTTCTGTCTTTTTTTCTGACATAATCAATTATTTTCTGTTTGAAAACCTGTTTCAAATGGAAAACCCTGTTTCAACCAAGAAACCTTGTTTTTTGCTTCTATAAGCAAAGTTAGATGCAGTTGTGGACCAAAAATGTGCTATCATTCCGTATGAGTGTATATAAGACACCTATGTGCTTACAAGAAGACATTCAAAAGTCAGTGGCAGTGCCACTGAAAGCAGAACACATAGAACCAAAGTTAATTTTTCAAATTACATTGGTGGTTATGATCCTTGCAAGTGACTCAGGTGACTTCTTATGTTGTTGTTGTATTTGACTGTTTTCTCCAGTTACTAAATTGGATTCATCTGTCAGATATAGAAACAGAAACACATAAGTGGTCTTCCACAATATACGTTTCTTCTCTGGAGTAGCTTAGATAGAAGATATAAACATGATATTTCAGAAATTTCTTATCTGAAGTGGAAAATTAATGTTTTTACAAGGATTTGGTGCTTGTTCTCAGGTGCTACTATGACCCATGTGAAGATGGAGAAAAATATGTCTGTATATTCATGTCAAATAATATAAGGTTTATTGGCATAATCAGTGGAAAGACGGCATTTTTAATGTAAAAATAATTCTGGGTAGAAGTTAATAGAGATGTTGTGATGATCTTTCATTTGCTAATGCTACTGTATTTATTTTTGTTTAAGAGTAAATCTGGATTGAAGTGTAAGGTGTGGCATGGTTAGAATGTTTCAGAGATACAGAATAATAGAAATTTTTTTTTTAATTGAAGGTAAGATCTAGCTAAACTATGTTCAGATAAGATGTCTGATACTTGTACTATGGCAAAGTTTACATTTGCCATAGGTATCAAGAACTGTGGGTGATAATGAGCTATGAAATCTTTATACATCGTTAATTTGAGCATGCAGATCATTAATTTGTACATCAAATATTAGAATTAAGGAGTTTAATTTTTAAATTAGTTTTTTAAAATCTAAGTGTTCCATGTGTCTCTGTATAGCTGATTTTTAGGTGGCTGTATTTGTTATTTCAGTTTTGCTACCTTTCATTAGGCAGTAGATAAATGCCACACTTGTTCATGTATTCATGCCGTAAGTGACACAGTGGGGCTCTATAATCCAGTAGCTCCTCCTAAGAGGGGAGAACTCATTAGGTTGTGAGTGTTGCCTATAATGCTGAGCATACAAATTCAAAGACTCCTTGAAAGGGCTACTGCTGTGTAATGAACAACAGTATGGAACAAAATTTCAGTAATGATCTATAAAAGGTTGCTTTAATAGATTTTAAGGCCAGTCTGACCTCAGCCATGTCACTGACCATGGAATTTTGCTCACTGAAGCTTTCAATAAGGAAATATGATTCCAATAAGTAGCAGTACTACACTGATCTTTATTCTCATTTACTGTATTACTGTTATCGTAGTATGTGATATATCAGCCTTAGCTTTCTCAGGAGGTATTTGGAACGTAGTCTATTTACACTAAAACCTCATTAAATTTTGCTTACAAATAAATAATTTACAATGTTGGGCTCCTGGTAATATGAAGACAGTTGTGAATAAAGGTTTTTGGTTTTCTTCATTTTAAAATAACCATGAAGTACAAAGACAACAGAGTTATAATGCTGGTACAAGTTGGAGAAGTAGTTTGGATACCTTTCTGCACAAGCAGAGAATAATACTATAATGTTGTGTCTTGCAGACCTTCATTTTGTTGTTTATTTGTGGAAAATAAATCAAGATTTGTTAAACATTCTAGTCACCTGAAAAAGTAAGTACTGAAGGGAAATATTTAAAGGGAGACAGACTGCACTCTGAAGGGCAGTTAAACAACAGTGTAATCAGGGAATTTTGTTCAGATTGTGTTCAGAAAGTAAATGAATAGTATTGAAAATCAGTGGATGAAAATTGGTACATGGGAATTATCTTCCTGGTGAAAAAAAGACTAGAAAGAATGGATGTTGCACTCTTTGCCCCTTCTGAGGTCCTGTTATGGTTCTCCTGTGATCTCTTTGAGCATTATGCTTGAGTTCCTCCTGCAGAAAACAGTATGGCTATGAACTGACTGGCTTTCCTTTCTTTCCAGAACCTGTGTACTTTGTTCATGCCTTTGCAACTTACTGTTGCAAAGATTATTGTGGCAGATACAGTTCTACCTGTAGGCATGTCTGACTACTGTATGTGTCTCATGATAGTTTTCCACATACATGTGAACCTCTGTAACTCATTTCCTTCATGTTCCTTTCTTTCTTGGCTCCTTTTTGGCATTTCCCTTTTTCTTTCCCATTCTTCACTTGATCATGAAACCAATAGAACTACCAAGCAAAAATCATTAGAAGGCAGATAGCATAACCATATTTGCTTGAGTATAACAGCTACACAGTGGTCTGAGCAGACAGAACAAAGACATGTTTTAATTCTGTGCATTTGTCAAGACAGGAAAAGGCATGATTATTCACAAATCAGAATTTAGCAACAGAACATGCTATTTTC
>NW_010164342.1:52102-55319 GCF_000695765.1 Mesitornis unicolor | reverse complement strand
ACACAATGAAAAGCATGTTTGTTTGTGCAATTGTTTAAAAAAGGTAAAATAATCTTTTCAGAAATAACTTCTTATTTAATTACTCAAAACCAAAATTGATATTTCAGAACTATCAGTGAATTTTTTACTCTTTGACATAGGATTCAGAACCCCAAGTGTCATTTAAGCCTAAGGTACTGCCATGTTGTAAGTGGTGAATCTTTGTGTTATATTCATTGTGTTAAAATTGATAATGTGGTACCTTTAAAATTTATTTTGCAGAGTTCTCTAATATTTTGACCATACTGGCATAGTTTGGTCTGTTTATTCAAGATTTCTGATATTTTTCATTTATGAATAAAACATGTAGAAGGCTGTTAAGCTCTATGGACATTTTAGCAGAATTAAAATTGGGTTATTCAA
The DNA here is from genome assembly GCF_000695765.1 of Mesitornis unicolor. Lineage (NCBI taxonomy): Eukaryota > Metazoa > Chordata > Aves > Mesitornithiformes > Mesitornithidae > Mesitornis > Mesitornis unicolor. The sequence continues at coordinate 54,917 of NW_010164342.1, read as the reverse complement.
GATCAAGTTCTTTATGGATTGATTCAGCTTCACTGATGTACCAGGCATAGTGCCAATTTTTGCCAGCAGAGAATTTTCTCCTCATGTAAGATTCTATCAGCTAGTTGTATTTTGCCTTTTTCCCTGTGCCTCTTCTAAATACTTTTTCATTCTATGATTGTGGAACATTATGTTACCTAGCATAGATTAATGCATTAATATCAAAGAATCACCCTTTTCTTTGACTGCAAATGCCCATAGACATGCTTTGTTGCTATATGCTCATAGTAGTTTGAATGATAAAACAATCCTAGAGTGAACATATGTATATCAGATAGGAATAAAGTTTGTATTTTCTTATCTCAGTTAGCTTCAGTAATACACTACTATTGTACCAGTTCCTGAATATGCTTGCCTTTATCTCTGTTTTTCATGTCTACTTTGCTCAACTTTTGATTTTGATTTCATAGGATTTTGAAGCCCATTATCAAACTTTCCCTGTTGGTTATTTATTCTGCCCTGATGATTAGTGATGTAGTGTGTGATGAATAGAGTCGGAGGCTTGAATTCTCAAAGATATTTGCGTTCTTCACATTAGATCAGTATAAGTTGCTCTCTCTGTGACCTTTCTTCCTTTGTTACAGTCTGGTCTACTTCTTAGAAAGGTAGATAGATACCATTGCAATGGGACATGCTTGATTTGGTTTTGCTTTTATAGCCTGTCATCCATATATGCAAAGCTTCTTGAACTTCAATTTCCAAATTTTCTTGTCTCTAGCAATCTGGTTTGCTACATCTGTGCTTGCTCAATAGCTATGAAATAAGGTATGCTGCCTTAAAGGGATTTGGTCAAAGCTCTGATGTTGCTTTAATATTCCCCCTACATACACTTCTTTATCAGTCTTACCATTGCTTTCGTTGTAATACACCCCAAGGCCAATTTGAGTTGCTTTGGGAAGCCTTGAAGGACAACAGTCAAATATTAGCAATTCACGTGAACAAAACCTCCTAATAGCTGTGCTGGAATTGTTGAAATATTTACTGAAAAACAATTGAGACAATACATCTCCTTAAAGGTTCAGTGTCAAAAGAAGAACCAGTAGGCTAGTACAGAGAAGATATTCTGGAAAAAATCTAAAATACATTGTTTATTTCTGTGCTGGTGATACTATAACAACAATTAGAGACAGATGACAAGAAAGGAGAAAGCAAACCTGAAATGAAATAAAAACATAAATGACTGGGGAACTATCAAGGCTCTACTTCTGTTTAAATGACTGTTATCCACTATTGTAAATAATATTACTTGTAGTCAGATATTCTCCTTATTTCCAAGTAATTGCTGCCTGTCCTGTACAGAGTTTGTTTTTTTTTTCCCCCAGCTTCCCTGCATCAGCAGAATATGGAAAGTTATTATGCCTTAATAAGCTACCTAATGTTTTCTGCACCAAGTACTGCAGGAAAAAAAAGACACAAAAAATCATTTCAGACCACTCAGTGATCTTTGATAGGACTTGCAGAGTCAAGATTTGCTATCGTGGTGCCAGTGAATAAGTAGTGTATTATCATGAATCAGTATGTTATCAAAGCTACCTAAAACCCTAGAATCAAATAGTACACACAGATGGCAGAATATAAATCAGGTTACTGGATTTCCAATGCACTGCTCTGTAGTGCGTTCATTGCCGTTGGAGATGCAAATGTGTTCTTACTGTCTCATAACAGAGGACTTTTCAACAAGGGTGACTACTAAGTAAAATAGAGATCAGGTGTTATGTAAGTTAGGTTTCATATTGGCAGGGCCTGATGACATTCTTCCTGTAGTATGCAAACATCTAACTGAAATAATGTCTGATTCAGTCGCAGTTATCTCTGAGAGGCCTTACAGGACAAAGGAAGGTCCGGAAGAGTGAAGATGGGAAAAGAGAAATTACTACCTTAGGAAGAGAGGCCATGGCGAGCTAAAGGCCAGTAAGGCTCATGTTGCTAACAGGGAAGGTTCCAAAAGAAACTGTGAAACATTCAGTTTGTAAAGACCTTGAGGAAAGTAAGTTCAAGTTGGTGAGTGTGAGATGTGTCAGTCTGATTCGTGTTAAAATAATGTGAAGAAAATGGGGAAGATGCGACCTCTGTGACTATTTTGGCTGTCCTTGTACGGAGAACAGATTGAGAAGAAGTATAACAGAGTGTATAGTTGTGTAAGACCAATAAGGCGCCAGAAAGGAGACACTTATCTGAACCCTCTTCAGAAACGAGACAATACCGGTCCTGTGGTTTGAGCAAGAGCCAAGAAGTAACTAAATCTGTGCAAGGAGGAAAGCTTAACAAAGGTGAAGAAAAAGGAAAAATAACAAAGGTAAAAAAAAAGAAAAAAAAAAAACAGTTTTCATTCCGTGCGGCCGCCCCCCCCGCCCACCACGACCGCCAGCAGGGGACACTGCGCAGGCGCCGATGGGAGGAGAGCAAATTATAATATGAAGCGGGGATAGGTCATGCATATGTATAAGCGTATTGCGAAATTCTATGAATATGTATTAGTTAAAGAAACATAAACCCGAAAAGAGAACTGTACGGCGTGCGTGTCAAATGGACCAGAGTGTGTCCCCACGCACCCAGTGCTGTTTGCTTGCTTTTACTCATTTAATAAATTGTAAGCCTTAATTGGAATCCTTGTTAGTATAGTGGTGAGTATCCCTGCCTGTCACGTGGGAGACTGGGGTTCGATTCCCCTACGGGGAGTCACTGTTTGAGGCTAAACCATTTATCACAGTGAAAAACAGCCATGTGTGTTCGTGATGAGAACCAGCTCAGTGAGTGGCAAAAGCAGGAGATACAG